>NC_084611.1:77254115-77356615 GCF_033978795.1 Nerophis ophidion
AATGAGCAGGATGTAAGATTTTTGTGCTGGTTGAATTTTTTTTCTGCACTATGACTAGGGAAGGTGTTTTGGATTGGGTCATAAAAGTGAAATGCCGTGCACATCTCCGCAATGATGTTCATGTAATGGCCGCTGACTTGAGTTACTCTTACTGACCACCAGTTGGTGACAAGATGGCATCTACCAGACCACTGAAAATGACAAATTGCTTGTTGGACTCTTACCTTCTCGCAGGCCAGATTGAAGACGCCTGCGGGCTGTAAATTGAACACTCCTGCTCGAGATCAACTTCAGAGCTGTTTGTCGATATTATTTTTTAATATTTCACATTTTTTCTAATAGCATAAACACAAACTGTGCAATATTTTTGCACGCACGCGCAATATTTTTGGAACCACATCCACACAACTCTTGTTGTCACCGCCTGCTGCCACCTTGTGGCTTATATTTTCAGTGCAGTTGACCCTGTATTCTTACATTTCTCTTTCCCCATGAGTTCCTGTGTTCTCCTTGTGCGTGGAGCTGTCAGATGTGCACAGCTGCTTCCAAATTACATTAAGCATTACGTTGGCAGCTGGATGGAACTCGGAGAATCCAGTCCACGGCTCTCCATGCCTGACTCTCTCCTTGCTTCTAGTTTTATGCGACTTTCTATCTTGGCCATTCGCAGTTTCATCCAGCTTGGTGTTGTTTTTGTAGTTAACGCGTCTTGCAAGTTGAACCAAAGTCTAGTTTATTTTTGAAAATTTTAGGAAATTTTTGTTTTTACCAGCGTGCACATTTTGTTTTCTCATTTTTGCACCGTCGCCTTTTGTTTCTTACTGTGAGGAGTGCTTTTGTGAGTGAATGACCTCAGTAAAATAACTGTTTTACTCACCATCTGTCTGCATCCCTGGGTCGCTCTCAACTGCGTTACACAGCATTGTAAAAGAATCGCCAAGGCATCCATGGAACCCGCAGACGAGAATCCTGTCCGGCTGGCTCTCAGGGCTCATGGCTTGCAATTAAGCCATCATGAAAACATTTTGTTGAACTTGACAACATCTGGTGCAAGACATGCAAGCATACATATTTGCCTCTCCCTTGACTGCAGGCTCAGTGTCCATTCACCCTGCAGCTTGAAATTCCTGCTGTTCCGTCACCACACCATTGAGTTCCCCTACCCAAGAGCCCAGCATGCCAAACTCATACTGGTATGCCACAACAGACTCCGCCAGTGCGGCATATGTCCTCACTGTCCTTGCTGAAAGAGCAGCTCGCCGGGCTATGGAGGTGTGTGAGAACAAACCAGAACTCCGTTCCAGCCTACCCCTGGTTTCTGCTGAGCTGCATAGCGTTTCCGATCAATCGTTGAGGGAACAAGAGACAGGCAGTCGCCTCCTCGCTACTTGCCAGGGGGCCTCCTATGCAGCCGACCGCTTGATGAGACCCAGGCCCTCGAGAAGCCCATTTCGCTCTCAATCCACTTGGACAACTGCCTGTGAGAACGAAACACACAGATAGAGGTGGACTCTCCGTCCCACAGTAACAATCACCCTCTTCCACTGCCGGAGTCTTTGTTTGCTCCTCTGCATGGAGCGATTGTATTTACAAAATTGGATCTACCTAGCACGTAACACAATGAATGAGTTTTGTGTCATGCCGTTAGACCTCATAAATGCTCCTGGTGTTTTTCAGAGTTAAACCAATGATGTTCTCCACGACATGGTAGGCTGCTATGTGGTAGTTTACTTGGACGACATACCTATCTTCTCACGCTCCATCAAACTACACCATCATTATGTCTGTGTGGTTTTGCAGAGACTTTTGGAGAACAGATTATTTGTTAAGCCCCAAAAGTGCACTTTTTATTCTCTCACAGCGTTGTGTTTGGGATTGATTGTGTAAAGGGGGAAGATTCAAGCTGTGGTAGACTGGCCAACACCGTCCTCCAGGAAGCTGCTGCAAAGGTTTCTGAGGTTTGCTAACTTTTACCAATGTTTTATTAGAAACCTTATTAAAGTAACTCAACATTTAAATAGATTAATGTCCTAAAGTTCCTTTTGTGTGGTCTTCAGAGACTGACCAGGCCTTCCGATGCCTTAAAGGGGAACATTATCACAATTTCAAAAGGGTTAAAAACGATAAAAATCAGTCCCCAGAGGCTTGTTTTATTTTTCAAAGTTTTTTTCTAAATTTTACACCTCCCGGAATATCCCTACAAAAAGCTTTAAAGTTCTTGATTTTCGCTATTTGCGATGCGACTGTCCATTTCCCTGTGACCTCATCCAGGGCTGCCAATACAAACAACATGGCAGTTACCACAGCAAGATATAGCGACATTAGCTCGGATTCAGACTCGGATTTCAGCGGCTTAAGTGATTAAACAGATTACGCATGTTTTGAAACAGATGGTCGGAGTATGGAGGCAGATAGCGAAAACGAAATTGAAGAAGAAATTTAAGCTATTGAGCGAATAGCTATTGACGCTATTCGGCCATAGCGTGGGTGTACCTAATGAAGTGGCCCATAGCATGGCTGCCTTATTAGCATCGCCGGTAAAATGTGCGGACCAAACGATCAGGACTTTCGCATCTTGTGACACTGGAGCAACTTAAATCCGTCGATTGGTAAGTGTTTGTTTCGCATTAAATGTGGGTATCTAGTTTCAAATATACATACAGGTATAGTAAATGGCATGTTAGCATTGATTGGCGTAGCATGTTAGCATCGATTAGCGTAGCATGTTAGCATCGATTAGCTGGCAGTCATGCCGAGACCAAATATGTCTGATTAGTACATAAGTCAACAACATCAACAAAACTCACCTTTGTGATTTTGTTGACTTAATCGTTGCAAATGCATCTGCAGGTTATCCATACATCTCTGTGCCATGCCTGTCTTAGCATCGCCGGTAAAATGTGAAGACACTCTGGTACATTCAATGGGGGTTTGGCAGCAGATTTCTTGCCAGTGGTGCAACTTGAATCCCTCCCTGTTAGTGTTGTTACACCCTCCGAAAACACACCGACAAGGCATGATGTCTCCAAGGTTCAAAAAAATAGTCGAAAAAACGGAAAATAACAGAGCTGAGACCCGGTGTTTACAATGGGTTGAAAATGAAAATGTATGTATTACCTCGGCGACGTCACATCCTGACGTCATCCCCTCCAGAGCGATAAACAGAAAGGCGTTTAATTCGCCAAAATTCACCCATTTAGAGTTCGGAAATCGGTTAAAAAAATACATGGTCCTTTTTCTGCAACATCAAGGTTTATATTGACGCTTGCATAGGTTTGGTGATAATGTTCCCCTTTGAAGCCCTTTTTACCTCCACTCCTGTGTTAGTTCACTCTAATCCTGATCTTTTTTGTTGTTGAGGTGGACGCATCTGACACCGGCGTAGGGGCTGCTTTTGTCCCAGTATTCCTAGTTCCGATCAGAGGCTGCACCAATGCGCCTTCTTCTCCAAACGCCTTTCACTTGCAGAGAGGAACTATGTCGGGAAACGAGAGCTTCTGGCAATGGTCCTAGCCCTATAAGAATGGAGGCACTGGCTAGAGGTTGCCAAAACCCCATTTTTCATTTACACGGATCATCGGAACCGAGCCTACCTCCACTTTACTCAACGTCTGAATCCCCATCAGGCTCAGTGGTCCCTAGTCCTCACAAAGTTTGACAATTGTATAACTTTTTGACCTGGTTCACTCAATGGGAAACCTCACTCCCTGTCGAGGATGTTCTCTCCCCAAACAGAAGACACTCCTCAGAGACCCTCCTTCCCCAGACCTGTGCTTGAATAGTGGATGATTGATTGGGTTTGTGTATTGCCGCACCAAAGTACTTTTTTGACAGATTTTTATTTTTCTTATTTTATTTTTTATTTTTCTTATTTATTTATTTTTTTACATTACAAAACATTTGATTTGTACTTTCCCCCAGAAGTTTTATCTTTGTCCATGTGATTTCAGATGAAAACAAAATTGAGCTGTTTGGCCACAATACCCAGCAATATGTTTGGAGGAGAAAAGGTGAAGCTTTTAATAACAGCAACACCATTCCTACCGTCAAATATGGTGGTGGTAGTATTCTGTTCTGGGCCTGTTTTGCTACCAAAGGAACTGGTGCTTTAAATGGGAAAATGAAAACGGCAGATAGAAATTTACATTAGAGACTTTAGGGTAAAAGAGTTGCTTGAGGCCTCCTCAATCCGTAGCCATGGTGGTGGTTGGTTGCCAATATAGCATCAGTGTAGCATGCTACGGATGTTAACAGCCCGATAGTGAAAAAAAAAAAAATGGCAGAGACAACTCACCTAAGTCCCTGGGAGACTGCAAAGTGTTTTTCCGAATTGTTCAAAAATTACTTTAAGATTGCACAATCAAGGGGATCACGGTAAAAGTGTTTTTGGATAAATATAGGTAAGCACTGAAAGATGTACAAAAATTTAGGACGGAGATTCATTTTGATGCAAGTAATTTTTCTAGGAAGAAAAGACCAATGCAAAAAAATCCTCATTTATCCTCCTTAAAGGCCTACTGAAATTAGATTTTCTTATTTAAACGGGGATAGCAGGTCCATTCTATGTGTCATACTTGATCATTTCGCGATATTGCCATGTTTTTGCTGAAAGGATTTAGTAGAGAACATCGATGATAAAGTTTGCAACTTTTGGTGGTGATAAAAAAGCCTTGTTTTTACCGGAAGTCACAGACGATGACGTCACAAGTGTGAGGGGCTCCTCACATCCTTACATTGTTTTTAATGGGAGGCTCCAGCAGCAAGAGCTATTCGGACCGAGAAAACGACAATTTCCCCATCAATTTGAGCGAGGATGAAAGATTCGTGGTTGATGATATTGACAGTGAAGGACAAGAAAAAAAAAAAGGCGATTGCATTGGGACGGATTCAGATGTTTTTAGACACATTTACTAGGATAATTCTGGGACATCCCTTATCTTTCTATTGTGTTGCTAGTGTTTTAGTGAGATTAAATAGTACCTGATAGTCGGAGGGATGTGTCCACTGGTGTCTTGAGGCCAGTGTCTGAGGGAAGTCGACGGCAGATACAAGGACGGCGAAAACTCCACAGATCTCCGGTAAGAGGCGACTTTTTAACACAAGTTTCTCACTGCAACCTGCCGGTTGACAAGTGGTCGGGAACCATGTTCGCTTGACCGCTCTGATCCATAGTAAAGCTTCACCTCCGGGAATTTTAAACAAGGAATCAACGTGTGTTTGTGTGGCTAAAGGCTAAAGCTTCCCAACTCCATCTTTCTACTTTGACTTCTCCATTATTAATTGAACAAATTGCAAAAGATTCAGCAACACAGATGTCCAGAATACTGTTTAATTGCGCGATGAAAAGAGACAACTTTTAGCCGTATTGGCATGTGTTGCAATGTTAATATTTCATCATTGATATATAAACTATCAGACTGCGTGGTCGGTAGTAGTGGGTTTGAGTAGGCCTTTAAAGGTGGTAAAAAAAAGTTGTGGTCCAATAAATCTGAGCACTTTCTAGTAACGCAGATCCTTAAGTATACCAACTAATCCATTGAGACTTTGAAGATAAGGTCCGAAAGGGCATATTTTGTAGCTGCAGAATTGACAGGTATAACTTAACTTTTTTGGATATTTAGCTTATAACCTGATACTTGTCCTGTAATGTCATCAGCTGAGGAATGCATCTACCAGGGTCGGACATGAACAATAGGAGGTCATCCGCATGCAGTGACGGCTTATGCACCTGTCCTCCTCTCAAAATACCAGCCATTTGCCTGGACCAAATGGCCACTGCCAAGGGTTCAATGGCAACTGCAAATAATAGGGGAGACAGTGGGCAGCCCTGGCGAGTTCCACGAGAGAGAAAGAAATATTCTGAACAGTCAATGTTTGTTCCGACTCTCGCAAGAGGGGATGTATACAGACGCTTGACCCGTGTTACAAAAGTATGACCAAAGTCAAATTTTTCTAATGTAAAAAAAAAAGTATATTCCATTCCACTCGATCGAACGCTTTCTCTGCGTCCATTGAGATGACAACTTCAGGGATGCAAGATGTCGAAGTGGAATATAAAATATTTAGAAGGTGCCGGACGTTGTGAAAGGGCTGTCTTTCCCTGATAAACCCAGGTTGGTCTGTGGAAATACAAACCCCGTTTCCATATGAGTTGGGTGTCACAACATGGCTTGGACGTGGATTGTTTCTTCCACGCAGATGAGAATCAGCACGAGCGAGGCGTGGACGTGAGTACATGGTTGTTTATTTAAATACTATAATAAAAAATAAACAAACTAAGGGCGCTCACAAGGAGGTACAGACACTTGGCTATGAACAAACAAAAGACTAGCATAAATGCTGCAAACTACAAACATGAAACAAAAACACTTGCTCGGTTGGCATGAATGATAATGACTATAAAGAAAACTAGCACAATAGCATAAATACACAAACTTACAAGGCATAGAACTGGACGAGGGCATAAAGGAGGTGCAGCAAGGGTAGCGTGTGTGCGTGTGTGGAGATCCCAGACTGATGGACAGAAAGTAAAATCCTTAAATAGTAGCAGTGGTAATGAGAAACAGGTGTGAGAGGCTGATGATCGGGGCGTGACTAGGGGAAACTAATGAGTAGCTATGGTAAAAGAACAAACCAGGAAGTGAAAAGACAGAACCAAATGTCCAAAAAACCAAACCTAACATGACCAAAACAAAACATGACCCATAGGTGTGACATTGGGAAATTGTGTTAGATGTAAATATAAACGGAATAAAATGATTTGCATATCCTTTTCAACCCATATTCAGTTGAATGCACTACAAAGACAACATATTTGATGTTCAAACTCATAAACTGTATTATTTTTTTTGCAAATAATAATTAACTTAGAATTTCTTGGCTGCAACACGTGCCAAAGTAGTTGGGAAAGGGCATGTTCACCACTGTGTTACATCACCTTTTCTTTTAACAACACTCAATAAACGTTTGGGAACTGAGGAAACTAATTGTTGAAGCTTTGAAAGTGGAATTCTTTTTCATTCTTGTTTTATGTAGAGCTTCACTCGTTCGACAGTCCGGGGTCTCCACTGTCGTATTTTACGCTTCATAATGCGCCACACATTTTCGATGGGAGACAGGTCTGGACTGCAGGCAGGCCAGGAAAGTACCCGCACTCTTTTACTACGAAACCACGCTGTTGTAACACGTGTCTTGGCATTGTCTTGCTGAAATAAGCAGGGGCGTCCATGATAATGTCGCTTGGATGACAACATTTGTTGCTCCAAAACCTGTATGGACAATTCAGCATTAATGGTGCCTTCACAGATGTGTAAGTTACCCATGCCTTGGGCACTAATACACCACCATACCATCACAAATGCTGGCTTTTGAACTTTGCGCCTATAACAATCCGGGTGGTTATTTTCCTCTTTGTTTCAGAGGACACCACATCCACAGTTTCCAAATATAATTTGAAATGTGGACTCGTCAGACCACAGAACACTTTTCCACTTTGCATCAGTCCATCTTAGATGCCAGCGGCGTTCCTTGGTGTTGTTGATAAATGGCTTTTGCTTTGCATAGCAGAGTTTTAACTTAATGTAGTTACTGACAGTGGTTTTATGAAGTGTTTCTGAGCCCATGTGGTGATATCCTTTGCACACTGATGTCGTTTTTTTTTATGCAGTACCGCCTGAGGGATCAAAGGTCCGTAATATCATCGCTTACGTGCAGTGATTTCTCCAGATTCTCTGAAACTTTTGATGATTTTACAGACCGTAGCTGGTAAAATGCCTAAATTCCTTGCAATAGCTCGTTGAGAAATGTTGTTCCAAAAATGTTTGACAATTCGCTTACAAAGTGGTGACCCTCGCCCCATCCTTGTTTGTGAATTACTTAGCATTTCATGAAAGCTGCTTTTATACCCAATCTTGGCACCCACCTGTTCCCAATTAGCCTGCACACCTGTGGGATGTTCCAGATAAGTGTTTGATGAGTATTTCTCAACTTTATCAGTGTTTATTGCCACCTTTCCCAACTTCTTTGTCACGTGTTGCTGGCATCAAATTCTAAAGTTAATGATTATTTGCAACAACAAAAAATGTTTATCAGTTTGAACATCAAATATGTTGTCTTTGTAGCATATTCAACTGAATATGGGTTGAAAATGATTTGCAAGTCCATGTATTCCGTTTATATTTACATTTAAAACAATTTCCCAACTCATATGGAAACGGGGTTTGTAATAGAGGACACTGGTTTCCAGGCGAGCTGCAAGAATCTTAGCTAAGAGTTTTACATCGGCACAAAGTAGCGATATAGGGCGATAGTTACAACATAGCAGTTGATCTTTATCCTTTTTTTGAGTAGTATTGATATGGTGGTTCTTGCAGTGAAGTAGGAAGGATACCTGTCTTGAAGGATTCGTTGTACATGTTCCAGTGAAGGTTGGACTCCGCCAAGGCTGTCCTTTGTCACCGATTCTGTTCATAACATTTATGGACAGAATTTTTAGGCGCAGTCAAGGCGTTGAGGGTATCTGGTTTGGTGGCTGCAGGATTAGGTCTCTGCTTTTTGCAGATGATGTGGTCCTGATGGCTTCATCTGACCGGGATCTTAAGCTCTCACTGGATCGGTTCGCAGCCGAGTGTGAAGCAACTGGGATGGGAATCAGCACCTCCAAGTCCATGGTTCTCGCCTGGAAAAGGGTGGCGTGCGATCTCCGGGTCGGGGGGGAGATCTTGCCCCAAGTGGAGGAGTTCAAGTACATGGGAGTCTTGTTCACGAGTGAGGGAAGAGAGGATGGTGAGGTCGACAGGTGGATCGGTGCGGCGTCTTCAGTAATGCGGACGCTGTATCGATCCGTTGTGGTGAAGAAGGAGCTGAGCCGGAAGGCAAAGCTCTCAATTTACCGGTCGATCTACGTTCTCATCCTCATGGTCATGAGCTTTGGGTCATGACTGAAAGGATATGATCACGGGTACAAGCGGCCAAAATGAGCTTCCTCCGCCGAGCGGCGGGGCTCTCCCTTGTAGATAGGGTGAGAAAGTCTGTCACCCGGGAGGAGCTCAAACTAAAGCCGCTGCTCCTCCACATCGAGAGGAGCCAGATGAGGTGGTTCGGGAATCTGGTCAGGATGCCACCCGAACGCCTACCTAGGGAGGTCTTTAGGGCACGTCCGACCGGTAGGAAGCCATGGGAAAAACCCAGTACACGTTGGGAAGACTATGTCTCCCGGCTGGCCTGGGAATGCCTCGGGGACCCCCTGGCAGGTGCTGGAGGAAATGGCCTGGGAGAGGGAAGTCTGGGCTTCTCAGCTTAGGCTGCTGCCCCAGCGACCGGACCTCGGATAAGCGGAAGAAGATGGATGAATATTCAATAAAAGTGGGAACAGTTTGTCAACAAAGGTCTTACACAATTCAGCAGGAAATTTGTCAGGGCCTGGACATTTTCCACTCTGCATTGACCTCAGGGCAGACTTAAGTTCTTCCAGGATCAATCAATCAATGTTTATTTATATAGCCCTAAATCACAAATGTCTCAAAGGACTGTACACACCACTACGACTACGACATCCTCGGAAGAACCCACATAAGGGCAAGGAAAACTCACACCCAGTGGGACGCCAGTGACAATGATGACTATGAGAACCTTGGAGAGGACCCCCCCCTCCTCTAGGGGACCGAAAGCAATGGATGTCGAGCGGGTCTAACATGATACTGTGAAAGTTCAATCCATAGTGGCTCCAACACAGCTGCGAGAGTTCAGAATGTCCAGCCCAGCAGACATTCTGGGGGGGAAT
Organism: Nerophis ophidion; assembly: GCF_033978795.1. Lineage (NCBI taxonomy): Eukaryota > Metazoa > Chordata > Actinopteri > Syngnathiformes > Syngnathidae > Nerophis > Nerophis ophidion. The sequence goes on from NC_084611.1 coordinate 77,263,897, forward strand.
AGTTGGGATCTCTAGCACCTCAAAGGATGTTTGGTAGTGTGACTCGTCACACATGCTCGTAGAGGAGTAAAGGGCTTCGTAATAAGTCTTGAATTGATTATTCATGGTTACAAATTCTGCGTTTTTAGTGAGTGATTCTCTAAGTACCCCAGCATGAAGGCGGTTTGGAGAGGTATGCAGACGATCACCGGCCTCAAATTGTTGGGGGGTAGGGGGGTGGACGGAGACAAAGAGAGGGCCAATGAGCTAAACCAGTTCTTTAACAGGTTTGACACAGTGGCTCCGACAAGCTCCTGCCCCCCCCCACTTTGAGACATGCCAGCCGGCCCCCTGACAACTTTAGCGAACCAATCCACCCGACCCCTCCCCTCCTCACAGCACTTCAACTCCAATGACTACCTCTCCCCACTTAACACCTCACCCTCAGAATGATGATCCCGCCCTCCCCCAACCACCTGAGAACCCCCCAGTGTGTCTGTCTGCAGAACAGGTGAATGCACAGCGAAATAAGTTACACACAGGCAAGGTTGCGGGTCCTGACGGTGTGAGCCCCAGGGTGCTCAAATCCTGCGCCCCACAGCTGTGTGGTGTGCTCCAGCACATCTTCAACATGAAACTTAGGCTGCAGAAAGTCCCCACACCGTGGAAAACCTCATACGTGGTCCTCATCCCCAAGTGCACGCGACCCAGCACGGATTACAAATATCTGGGTGTACACATGGACAACAAGCTGAATGGGTCAAAACACGCTGAGGCCTTCTACAAGAAGGGACAGAGCCGCCTCTACTTCCTCAGGAGGCTAAGATCCTTCAACGTCTGTACAAAGATGTTGAAGATGTTTTACGAGTTGGTGGTGGCGGGCGCCTTCTTGTACGCCGTGGCTTGCTGGGCGTGAGGGACACAAACAGACTGGACAAGCTGGTAGAGAAGGCCAGTAACGTGGTGGACGTGGAGCTGGACTCTCTGGCGGTGGTGTCAGAGAGGAGAAGTCTAGCAAAACTTCTAGCCATTATGGACAACACCTCCCACCCACTACACTCGGACCTTGCGGAGAGAATGAGCACGTTCTGTGGAAGGCTCCGACTCCCAAAATCCAACACGGAACGACACAGGAGGTCCTTCATACCGACAGCCATCGGACTGTACAATGCATATGTTCCTTGACTGCACTTAAATGTAGAACAGGGGTCACCAACGCGGTGCCCGCGGGCACCAGGTAGCCCGTAAGGACCAGATGAGTCGCCCGCTGGCCTGTTCTAAAAATAGCTCGAATAGCAGCACTTACCAGTGAGCCGCCTCTATTTTTTAAATTGTACATATTTACTCACAAGCTGGTCTCGCTTTGCTCAGCATTTTTAATTCTAAGAGAGACAAAACTCAAATAGAATTTGAAAATTCAAGAAAATATTTTAAAGACTTGGTCTTCACTTGTTTAAATAAATTCATTTATTTTTTTACTTTGCTTCTTATAACTTTCGGAAAGACAATTTTAGAGAAAAAAAGTGGGAACAGTGTTAATTTTTTTTTTATTATTGTAAGGAATAATAAATACATTTTAATTTAATTCTTCATTTTAGCTTCTGTTTTTTCGATGAAGAATATTTGTGAAATATTTCTTCAAACTTATTATGATTAAAATTCAAAAAAATTATTCTGGCAAATCTAGAAAATCTGTAGAATCATATTTAAATCTTATTTCAAAGTTTTTTGAAACTTTTAAAATTTTTGTTCTGGAAAATGTAGAAGAAATAATGATTTGTCTTTGTTAGAAATACAGCTTGGTCCAATTTGTTATATATTCTAACAAATTGCAGATTGGATCTTAACTTATTCAAAACATGTCATCAAAATTCTAAAATTAATCTTAATCAGGAAAAATTACTAATGATGTTCCATAAATTCTTTTCTTAATTTTTTTTCAGAAAGACTCGAATTAGCTAGTTTTTCTCTCTTTTGAATTTTAAATAGTCGAAATTGAAGATAAAATATGTTTCAAAATGTAATTTTCATTTTTTTTTCATGTTTTCTCCACTTTTAAACCGTTAAATAAGGTGTTTTTTTCATCATTTATTCTCTCCAAAAAACCTTCCGTAAAAGAAAAAAAAATGTACGACGGAATGACAGACAGAAATACCCATTTTTTTTATATATACATTTATTTATTAAAAGGTACATTTCTGGCAATTTAATTGTGTATCAAACTGGTAGCCCTTGCATTAATCAGTACCCAAGAAGTAGCTCTTGGTGTCAAAAAGGTTGGTGACCCCTGATGTAGAATATATGTAGAATATATTCATATTATTCATATATTATGTATTATATATACATGTTATATATTATTTATTATTATTATTGTCTATTGTGAGCGAACTGTGGTGCTGAATTTCCCCCAGAGATCAATAAAGTACTTTTTATTCTATTCTATTAGGTCATGGGTGTCAAACTCTGGCCCGCGGACCAAATTTGGCCCGCCGTGTAATTTCATTTGGCCCTTGAGGCAATATCAAATTAACAGTGCAACCATTCTCCCGAATTCCACCCGGACAACAATATTGGGGGAGTGCCTTAAAGGCACTGTCTTTAACATCCTCTACAACCTGTCGTCAAGTCTTTTTTCCCTCCTCACAAACAGCGTGCCGACCCAGTCACGTAATATATATGTGTGGCTTCTACACACATGTAAGTAAATGCAAGGCATACTTGAGCAACAGCATACAGGTCACACTGAGGGTGGCCATATAAACAACTTTAACACTGTTACAAATATGCGCCACACTGTGAACCCACACCAAATAAAAATAACAAACACATTTTGGGAGAACATCCGCACTGTAACACAACATAAACACAACAGAACAAATACCCATACCCCCTTGTTGCACTAACTCTTCCGGACTGCTACACTATACACCCCCCCAACCCCCGCCACCAACAAACCCCGCCCGTCCACCTGAGCCCCGACATTAACTGAGCAGTAAAAAGGCCTGAATGGTTGATTTATTCATTGTTATTTTATTTTCAAATGTATTAGCCTGTGGAAAAAGTTAATGTTGATATTTACCTCAGAAGGCTGCAAATACAAGAGGCATTCATTTTTTATTCAAATTTGATTTGATATGCCATTGATATGTTTTAATTATTATTGTTATTATTATTTGAAACTCAATTTTGCATGTCACTATAAAGTTATATAAGCCTTGCTTGTTCAATATTCAATGAAAAATTGATTGGGTCCTCGGCATGCGGCTTTGTTCAATTTTAAATTTTGGCCCACTCTGTATTTGAGTTTGACACCCCTGTATTAGGTGATATTGCACATCTATCCTGCAACTCTGTAATACTTGTTGATAAATGCCCTCTCTTTTCATTAACAATCTTTCTTTTGTAGACAGAATATTAAATTACCTGCCCAAGAAGATAAGCCTTGCATGCCTCAAAAATTGTTGAGGCAGACACTTCTTCAATAACGTTGGTTGAGGTGAACAAGTCGATACTGTTATTAACAGACATAAAATCTGACTCACAAAACAAAAGGGGGAAAAAAAACAATTGGACCATAAAGAGCAGACCGAGAAATAAGTCTATTCGAGAGAAAGTACCGTGTACAGCAGAGAAGAAGGAAAACTGCTTGGTTTACGGTTTGGGCTTAAGTAAGCGCCAGGCGTCTGAAATGCCATCAAGGTCTGAATGACTCGGGCTGATTTTGAAGGGTGGGGATTTCTATTAGAAGAGTGGTCTAAGAACAAGTCGAGGCAACAATTAAGATCACCTAGAAGGACAAGATAGGTAGAATTAAAATTCATACAGAAAAAAAACATATTGAAAAAGTCTTCGTTATCTCAGTTAGCGCCATAAATATTAGCTAGAGTCAAATTGTTGCCACCAATGCTTCCTGAGACAATGACATACCTGCCGTTTGGATCCTATATAACTATCGACATTGAAAATGGAACAGATTTATGTATGAAAATAGCCTCCCGTCTAGCCCTACTTGAGAAGGAGGAATGGTAAAGTTGGCCAACCCAGCCCCTTTGAAGCCGTGATTGGTTAGAAGTAGTGTTGTGTCGTTCACGAATGATTCGTTCGAAAGAACGAATCTTTTGAGTGAACGTACTGAACCGAATCACTTCATGAACTGATTCGTTCCTTTCTCAGTTCAGCTGAGCTCCGCCGCGACCATGCCGGTATGAGTGCAACTGGCGCGAGTCAGGTGAATCATGTTCGCGAACGTACTGACACAGAGAACTGACTGTGTCGCGACGTGAATCATATCGTGTTTATTATATACCGCTTTTAGAGTGATCATAATTGTTTAAAAAAATGAAAATAAACCACATTGGATGTGATATAAAAGGAAGAGTGATTTTTATTACATTTTTAATACATGTATGTTTTGTTAGAAACATTAGATGTTAAAATAATAAAATGTAATGTGAAAAAAGAAAACTTGTAACACATTTTAGAATCATTTTTTTCTATCTTGTCAAATCCACTATGAATTGTTAAAATAAATGTAATGTAATAATGTAGAAAATAATTGCATTTCAAACACATTTAAGAATATATTTCAATTTTGTTGTCGAGTCAAATGTTAAAATGTAAAAATAATACTACCATTTGTAAATTTGTATGTAATTTTTACCACTTTAAAAAACGTTTTTATTTTGTTTTCAGATCCGTTTTAAAATGTCATGGACATTTTAAAACGGACATGGAGAGGACACAAAAAAAGAAGAAGGAAAAAAAAAGAAAATAATATTTGTAGCAAATTTTAAAATAAATTGTTATTATCTTGTCAGATTCACACAAACCGAGATCTGCCGCTGGGGAAGCTGTTACTGACTGACTCATGATTCGCCGACCTGCACACAGAACTGCTGCCGCAGAAGTGATTCGGTGAACGAATCTTTTGAACGAATCAATTTAAAGAACTGATTCTAGTAGTGATTCAGTACAGTCAAAAGAACTGCCGATCCCATCACTAGTTAGAAGGCTTAAGAATGGTTTCCTGGAGAAGGACCATTTTAGCCTTCAGTTTTTTAAGGTGATTGAAAACTTTTGTTTTATTTCGGAATGGACTTTCTAAACATTCCAACCGACAAACATTTAGGCACCGCCTGGTTGCAGTGGCCTGTCAGAGCTCATAGCAACGCGTTAATTTATCAAGTGTTTGCTAGTCTAGCCAGTTATCACCTCCGCTACAGGCGACCCTCTTGTTAGTTACAGTAGACATTGCTCAACAAGTATATGTGAATATTCAGCAGCGGCACACCGAACACACACTCGAAAACACACACACGTACAAAAAAAAACCACATTCCTATTCCCCTTGGCTTAAACCGTGGCCCAGCTGTCTGGAAGCTATACCTGAACAGCCACGGTGTCGATAATGCACCCAACATATTCACTACTTCCTACATCCCTAACTCGGCTCCTGCATATGGAAAGCATTGTAAACTGCAAACATTAACAATAAACATTGATGAACAACAAATTTAGAAGAGAATAACTTAATTTAGGGTACTGACAAAAAAATTATACATGTATATACATACATACATATATATATATATACACATACATATATATATACACAAACACACACATAAATATATACGTATGAATTATATGGATGTATACATATTTACACCCATACATATATTCATTATATGGATGTATACATACATACATACATACATACATACATACATACATACATACATACATACATACATAAATACATTGTGTTGCCAATCAACCTATCCCCAGGTACTTGTCTTTGGAAGTGGGAGGAAGCCGGAGTACCCTGAGGGAACCCACGCATTCAGCATTCACGAGGAGGACATGCAAACTCCACACAGAAAGATCCCGAGCCCGGGATTGAACCCAGGACTACTCAGGACCTTCGTATTGTGAGGCAGACGCACTAACCCCTCTTTCACCGTGCTGCCCATGTTCAAACTCATAAACATATCTTTTTTTGCAATTAATCATTAACTTTAGAATTTGATGCCAGCAACACGTGACAAAGAAGTTGGGAAAGGTGGCAATAATTACTGATAAAGTTGAGGAATGCTCCTCAAAGACCCTTTTAGAACATCCCACAGGTGTGCAGGCTAATTGGGAACAGGTGGGTGCCATGATTGGGTATAAAATCAGCTTCCCCAAAAATGCTCAGTCTTTCACAAGAAAGGATGGGGCGAGTCACACCTCTTTGTCCGCAACTGCGTTTATGAGTTTGAACATCAAATATCTTGTCTTTGTAGTACATTCAACTGAATATGGGTTGACAAGGATGTGCAAATCATTGTATTACTTTTGTATTTACATCTTACACAATTTACCAACTCGTATGGAAACGGGGTTTGTATATATATATATATATATATATAAACCCCTCCCCCTGGGGGGGGGGGTTGCCCACATCTGAGGTCCTCTCCAAGGTTTCTCATAGTCCGCATTGTCACTGGCGTCCCACTGCATGTGAATTCTCCCTGCCCACTGGGTGTGAGTTTTCCTTGCCCTTTTGTGGGTTCTTCCGAGGATGTTGTAGTCGTAATGATTTGTGCAGTCCTTTGAGACATTTGTGATTTGGGGCTATATAAATAAACATTGATTGATTGATATATATATGTGTGTGTATATATATATATATATATGTATATATATATATATATATATATATATATATATATATATATATGTATACATATATATATATATGTGTGTGTATATATATATGTGTGTGTATATATATATGTGTGTATATATGTGTGTATATATATGTGTGTGTGTATATATATATATATATATATATATATACTGTATATATATATATATACACACACATATATATACACACATATATATACACATGTGTGTATATATATATATATGTGTGTATATATATATATATGTGTGTATATATATATATATATATATATATATATGTATATATATATATGTCGTGGTCTGAAACAGTAGTATGAAGCGAGTCCAGGGTTGAAGCCAAAGAGTCACCCTAAGTTTTAAAGTACTTGGGAAGAGCAGCACGCATCTCCGCTAGCATCGAGCTAATCTCCATCTTTGTTATGCTAGTACGTGACGTCGGATCCTTTTAGACCAATTTTATTTTCGCCTTCGACATGGCAAGAGTCGTTCCTAAGTCTCACACAAAGTGTAAAAAGATATTACCTCGCTGTACGTCAAATTACTTAAATGATATGGAAGGTTTGCTACGGGCGCTGTCTCAACACACGTCGCCTCAGCGTGGTCCATACAGGAAGTTGCCACTCGCATTTAAATAACATATCAAGTGTGAGAACATTTCCTCTTATCCTTGTTAAAAACATGAATACCTTGCTCTTTTAGCAAAACGGACCTTGTTTTTATGGTAGTACATCTGTGATACGCTAGCATTTAAAGCGGAGGCATGGTGTCGGACATCTGGAGGATGGGGTCTCAACCTCAGTAAGCATGTTAACTTATACTTTGTTAGCTAGCTAAAAAATACACAATAATTTTAGACAAAGTCAGCCAGCTAAACTGTCTATCCTGAGGCGTTCCCAGGCCAGCCGGGAGAGATATTCTTCCCAACGTGTCCTGGGTCTTCCCCGTAGCCTCCTACCGGTCGGACATGCCCTACACACCTCCCTAGGGAGGCGTTCCGATGGCATCCTGACCAGACTCCCGGACCACCTCATCTGGCTCCTCTCGATGTGAAGGAGCAGCGGCTTTATTTTGAGCTCCTCCCCGATGACAGAGCTTCTCAGCCTATCTCTAAGGGAGAACCCCGCCACCCGACAGAAAAAACTAATTTTGGCCGCTTGTTCCCGTGATCTTGTCCTTACGGTCATAACCCAAAGCTCATGGCCAAATGTGAGGATGGGAAAGTAGCTCGACTGGTAAATTGAGAGCTTTGCCTTCTGGCTCAGCTCCTTCTTCACCACAACGGATGGCTACAGCGTCCGCATTACTGAAAACGCCGCACCGATCCGCCTGTTAATCTCACTCTCACTTGAACTCCTCCACCTGGGGCAAGATCTCTTCCCCAACCCGGAGATGGCACTCCACCCTTTTCCAGGCGAGAACCATGGACTCGGACTTGGAAGTGCTGTGTTCTCATTTCGGTCCCTTCACACTCGGCTGTGAACCGAACCAGTGAGAGTTGAAGATTCTGGTCAGATGAAGCCATCAGGACCACATCATCTGCAAAAACCAAACTGAATCCCTTCAAAGCCCTGACTGCGCCTAAAAATTCTGTCCATAAAAGTTATTAACAGAATCAGTAACAAAGGGCAGCCTTGGCGCAGTCCAACCCTCACTAGAAACAAGTCCGACTTACTGCCAGCAATGTGGACCAAGCTCTGACACTGATCATACAGGGAACAAACTACCACAATGAGACAGTCTAATACCCCATACTTTCTGAGCACTCGCCTGAGGACTTCCCGGGGGACACGGTCGAATGCCTTCTCCAAGTCCACAAAGGACATGTAGACTGGTTGCGCAAACTCCCATGCACCCTCAAGGATCCTGCCGAGAGTATAAAGTTGGTTCACAGTTCCACGACCAGGACGAAAACCACCAGACTGTTCCTCCTGAATCCGAGGTTCGACTATCTGGCGTAGCCTTCACTCCAGTACACCTGAATAACAAGAATTGCCACCCCGGCCCGTCGCCTCTCACTGGAGGCAACGCCAGAGTGGAAGAGAATCCAGCCCCTACGGGAAAACTCGTTCCAGAGTCCTTGCTGTGCATCGAAGTGAGTCCGACTATATCTCGTCAGAACTTCTACACCTCGCGCACTAGCTCAGGCTCCTTTTTCCCCAGCGAAGGGACATTCCACATCTCAAGAGCTAGCTTATGTACCGAGGATCGGACAGTCCAGTGCCCTGCCTTCGGCTGCTGCCCAGCTCACATCGCACCCGACCTCTATGGACCCTCCCATGAGTGGTGAGCCCATTGGAGGGGGGACCTGCATTGCCTCTTCAGGCTGGGGCTGGGGGACAGGCCCGGCCACCAGGTGCTCGCCATCGTGCCCCACTCACATGGCGTAGTCCAACCCTTACTGGAAACGGGTCCGACTTACTGCCGGCAATGTGGACCAAGCTCTGACACCGATCATACAGGGAATGGACCACCACAATCAGACAGTCGGATACCCCATACTCTCTGAGCACTCGCCAGAGGACTTTCGAGGGGACACGGTCGAATGCCTTCCCCAAGTACACAGAGCACATGTAGACTGGTTGAGCAAACTCCCATGCACCCTCAAGGACCCTGCCGAGAGTATAGAGCTGGTCCACAGTTCCACGACCAGGAGGAAAACCAGACTGTTCCTCCTGGATCCGAGGTTCGATTACCTGGCGTAGCCTCCTCTCCAGTACACCTGAATAAGAAGAATTGCCACCCCGGCCCGTTGCCTCTCACTATGTGCAACGCCAGAGTGGAAGAAAATGCAGCCCCTCTCGAGAGAATTGGTTCCAGAGCCCTTGTTGTGCATCCAAGTGAGTCTAGCCTGAACTTCTCCACCTCACGCACTAACTCAGGCTCCTTTTCCCCCAGTGAAGGGACATTCCACATCCCAAGAGCTAGCTTAAGTAGCCGAGTATCGGACCGTCAAGAGCCCTGCCTTCGGCTGTCGCCCAGCTCACATCTCACCCGACCTCTATGGCTCCTCCCCATTGAAGGGGGGACCCGCGTTGCCTCTTCAGTCTGTGCCTGGCCGGGCCCCATAGGGACTGGCCCGCCCACCAGGTGCTCGCCATTGTGCCCCACTCACGTGACGGAGTACAACCCTTACTGGAAACGGGTCCGACTTACTGCCGGCAATGTGGACCTGACACTGATCATACAGGGAACGGACCGCCACAATTAGACAGTCCGATACCCCATACTCTCTGAGCGCTCGCCAGAGGACTTCCGAGGGGACACGGTTGAATGCCTTCTCCAAGTCCACAAAGTCAAAACTCCACACACGTGCCTGGCTCCAGAGGGGGGCCCCGGTGACCCACATCCGAGTCCTTTGGTTTTCTTTTTTATCCAGGTCTTCGAGCTGCTCTTTGTCTGATCCTTCACCTAGGACCTGTTTGTCTTGGGAGACCCTACCCGGGGGCCATAGAAGCCCCCAGACTACATAGCTCCTCTACCATAATAAGGTGGCAGCTCAGAGAGGAGCTAAAGTGCTAAACCTTCAAAGAATTTATCAATAGTCAATATACCAGTGTGCATCGTTTTAAACATCATCACAAAATGGAGGCTAGTTAGTTAGTTGTTGTTTGTTTTCTTTGCTGTTATTTTAAAACATTTTTTTAAACACAAACCGGGTTAATTGTTTTTATTCAGCACTTTGCCTTTCCTTTCTTTTAAATTGACAACATATAATTAGTCGTTTTAATTTGTGTAACAACTGAATGAGCAACACAGTTACAGTATAACTAATAATTTAGGAATGAATTAGTCATCTTTGTTGTTCGTAAGCCCAGGCCTAAAATGACTTAAGGTGTGGAAAAATTAGAGCCATTCCTTTAAATAGACTCCCTTTTTAGATCAGTTGATCTGCCATTTCTTTTCTTTTTCTTCTACTGTGTTGGATCCATTGTGGATTGAACTTTCACAGTATCATGTTAGACCCGCTCGACATCCATTGCTTTCCTCCTCTCCAAGGTTCTCATAGTCATCATTGTCACCGACGTCCCACTGGGTCATTTTTGTCACCGATGTCCCACTGGGTGTGAGTTTTCCTTGCCCTTATGTGGGCCTACCGAGGATGTCGTGGTGGTTTGTGCAGCCCTTTGAGACACTAGTGATTTAGGGCTATATAAGTAAACATTGATTGATTGATTCATTGTCCGACTAATCAAGGTGGTCTGCGATGAGGGTGCGACTTGTCCAGGGTGTACACAGCCTTCCGCCCGATTGTAGCTGAGATAAGCGCCAGCGCGCCCCGCGTCCCCAAAAGGGAATAAGCGGTAGGGAATGGATGGATGGATAATCAAGGTGGTTGAAGATTAGTGGACTGTCAAAATAGTCGTTATTTTCACCCCTTTTTGCCATATTTTACGATTTAAAATGCATACAAAAAATGTTGTCTTATAAAGGGATTATGAATGGTACAGGCAAGTTCTGCCAAAAAAGTGCAGTTCCCCTTAAAGAGGAACAAGTAGGTGACTGTTGTCTGCATAACAGTGGAAGGAATATGGAGGCGAGTGAGAGCAAAGAGAGGGAGCCGAGGACGATACAAAATTGATAAACTGATGCACAATCACTGCTCTAAGTGAGATTACAAATCTCCTGGTTGACTATATCACTGTATGGTGCGTGCATTTTTTTAAAGTTGTTTTTTTACTTCCAGCAACTTGGAAATTATTGAACACGTTTTGTTTTTTTTTCCCCCCGCAGGTGTCACACCCAATTGGCATGGCACGAAAATTCCAACCTGCTCGCTGAGGGTTGTTATAATTTGTTTTGCTTTTTTGGCTGCACGGCGCTCATCTGCCATTTAGCAGCAAGGCGAAGAACACTCCTGCGTATTTTGGTCAAACAATATCAGACACTGCGCAAATTGGTTGCTATTTGGGAAAAAAACAAGTTTGGAAGTAATCTCACTTTAAAGGCCTACTGAAACCCACTACTACCGACCACGCAGTCTGATAGTTTATATATCAATGATGAAATATTAACATTGCAACACATGCCAATACGGCCTTTTTAGTTTACTAAATTGCAATTTAAAATTTCCCGCGGAGTTTCTTGTTGAAAACGTTGCAGAATGATGACGTGTGTTTGTGATGTTATTGGTTGGAGGGGACATACTAGCTCAGCACCACTTACAGCTAAAAGTTGTCTCTTTTCATCGCATAATTACACAGTAATTTGGACATCTGTGTTTCTGAATCTTTTGCAATTTGTTCATTTATTAATGGAGACTATAAAGAATGCTGTTGGTGGAAAGCGGTGGATTGCAGCTGTATTTAGCACCGAGACACAGCCGGTGTTTCTTTGTTTGTTGTGAAGCGGAGCGGTCAAGCCAACATGTTTTCTCTATGTCAACCAGCATATTTTTGGATGGAGAAATTGTGATATATATATATCTTACCAGAGACATCAATGGATTATTCGTCATCCTGCAGCAGCTGTCATGTCAAAAAAAGGCAGCTGTGAGCTTGGCTCCTTCCTCGGCTTCTCTATGAGACACTCACTGCGTGGTCACCGCAGCCATCCGACTTCGAGGTATGTCTTTACAATCTTTTAAATCTCACTAAAACACTATTAAAACAGTAAGCAGATAAGGGATCTTCCAGAATTATCTTAGTAAATGTGTCTGAAAACATCTTTATTTATTTTTTCTAGTCCTTCGCTATCAATATCCTCAGCCACAAATCTTTCATCCTCGCTCAAATTAATGGGGAAATTGTCGTTTTCTGGGTCCGAATAGCTCTTTTTGTTGGAGGCTCCCATTAAAAACAATGTGAGGATGTGAGGAGCCCTCACACGGGGGACGTCATCGTCTCCGACTTCCGGTACAAGCAAGGTTCTCTATTAAATCCTTTCAGCAAAAATATGGCAATATCTCGAAATGATCAAGTATGACACATAGAATGGATCTACTATCCCCGTTTAAATAAGAAAATCTCATTTCAGTAGGCCTTTAAAGACCTACTGAAACCCGCTACTACCGACCACGCAGTCTGATAGTTTATATATCAATGATGAAATATTAACATTGCAACACATGCCAATACGGCCGGTTTAGTTTACTAAATTACAATTTAAAATTCCCTGCGGAGTTTCTTGTTTAAAACGTTGCAGAATAATGACGCGTATGATGACGTGTGTTTGTGACGTTATTGGTTGGAGAGGACATATCAGCTCAGCACCACTTATGGCTAAAATTTGTCTCTTATCATCACATAATTACACAGTAATTTGGACATCTGTGTTGCTGAATCTTTTGCAATTTGTTCAATTAATAATGGAGATTATAAATAAGAATGCTGTTGGTGGAAAGCGGTGGATTGCAGCTGTCTTTAGCACCGAGACAAAGCCGGTGTTTCTTTGTTTGTTGTGAAGCTTTAACACAGAGCGGTCAAGCGAACATGTTTCTCTACGTCAACCAGCATGTTTCTGGATGGGAAAATTGTGATATATATCTTCCCGGAGACATCAGTGGATTATTCATCCTCCTGCAGCAGCTGTCAAAAAAGGCAGCTGTGAGCTTGGCTCCTCAGCTTCTTTCAGAGACACTGGTGTGTCCACCTCAGCCATCCGACTTTAAGGTATGTCTTTACAATCTCACTAAAACACTATTAAAACAATAAGCAGATAAGGGATCTTCCAGAATTATCCGAGTAAATGTGTTTAATTTAATCTGAAATGCTCACACTGCCGCCGCCCGGAGCCGTCGCTTTTTATTTTATTTTATTTTTTCTAGTCCATCACTATCAATATCCTCATCCACGAATCTTTCATCTTTGCTCAAATTAATGGGGAAATTGTCGCTTTCTCGGTCCGAATTGCTCTTACTGCTGGAGGCTCTGTTAAGATCCGTTACTCGGATCTTCACATGTTGTTTATTTTTTCCATCTGTGTTTTAATTCTCCGTCTGACCCGTTTATTTCCCATTTAGTCCATCATCATGGTTACTTATTAGTTTCAGCTGCTCACCTGTCTCTGTTAATCACCTTCCCTATATAAGCCAGCCTTTTCTGTTTATTCTTTCTGGGACTCTAATTTGCTCACATGCAACAAGTAACGTCAGGTATGTTTTTCTCGCTAGCTCATTAGCTAAGCCACCTTATTGTCATCTTTAGCTCACATGCTAATCATCTTTGTTTTTACTTTTTGTGCCATCATGCCAAGTCTTAGTTCTTTATATTTCCTAGCTTTCACGCTAGCGTCTTTTGTTTCCCTTTTTATTAGCTCCAGTGTTTTTGTTCAGAGCTCACATTTTGTTAATAAATTTGTTAGATCCTAACTTGTTGTGTTCTTCGTTTGACGCATCCTCGAGGGAATCGAACCTGGTACCACGATGCCGAACCGGCGTTACAGGCTCAAATTATAAACAATGTGAGGACGTGAGGAGCCCTCACACCAGTGACATCACACGCACATACTTCCGGTAAAGGCAAGGCTTTTTTATTAGCGACCAAAAGTTGCGAACTTTATCGTCGATGTTCTCTACTAAATAATTTCAGCAAAAATATGGCAATATCGCAAAATGAAAATCTCATTTCAGTAGGCCTCTAAGTGAAGAACTATGCCTGTGTGCTTTTAGGCAGCATTTGAACACAGTCAAAAAAAAAAAAAAGTGGCCCCCAATACAATAAAACAGTTATTAGACTTTAGAACGTCGTTTTTCCTGCAAATTCGGGCTAAACTTCAAAGGTCCTCGCGGTCGTTAAGAAAAAAATCACATGACATTCAACACCATGTAAAAAGTCACTGATCTAGTTATGAACACTTTCCTCAAAGCCTTTGAGGCTGTGCTGTATTGGATACATAGATGTATTTGTTTGGGGAATTAACTCTTCGACTTCTGAATGAATCACGGTGTGCAAAAAGGTGGAGATTTGTGAGAACATGTACCCCTACTGTGGTGGATGGTTTACCTGACAAATGAAACGTGACAAATTGCGGCGGGTGTACTATTCACTTTAGCCGCTAGATGGCAGTAGAGTATTGAATGTCTTAAAATGTGTTTTATGCCAATTCCATTAAAACACATTCAAAAAGGGATTCAAATAGTTTGTACTACTTCCCATTACCCTTTTGAGATAAGTTTAATTTATTCTATTTTATTGATTTAATTTTATTTTTTTAATAAAATAATAATTTTGCCATTGAGCACAAAACCTGGAGATATGTACGTACTGTACATGGGACGGACTATGACGTACTCAAAAAACAACAACAATCAAATTCCAACACTGACCACAGCGTCAGTTGCTCTGTAGAGTGGTGCTTTCTATCATTTTCAGCAGACTGCTTTGCTCAATGATTATTTTCTCCCCCTCTTCCTCTTACTCGAGATCTACCCAGGAATGGGGCCGTATAAATCCATTCCCTACTGTACAACACATGGCGGCGCTGTTAATAAACACCAAAGTTTGACACCCGCAAATATGATCGTCTTGAAATTTCTCACACAGCTCAATGCGCTGCACGAGACACTTACTGTAACTTGACCATTACTAACTCGAGTGGTTGCAACTGGCAATTAAAAGGCGAGAAATGTGCAAACCCCGTTTCAATATGAGTTGGGAAATTGTGTTAGATGTAAATATAAACAGAATACAATGATTTAAAAATCATTTTCAACCCATATTCAGTCGAATATGCTACAAAGACAACATATTTGATGTTTAAACTCAAACATTTTTTTTTTTGTCCAAATAATCATTAACTTTAGAATTTGATGCCAGCAACACGTGACGAAGAAGTTGGGAAAGGTGGCAATAAATACTGATAAAGTTGAGAAATACTCATCAAACACTTATTTGAAACATCCCGCACGGGTGCAGGCTAATTGGGAACAGGTGGGTGCCATGATTGGGTATAAAAGGATCTTCCATGAAACGCTAAGTAATTCACAAACAAGGATGGGGCGAGGGTTACCACTTTGTAAGCAAATTGTCAAACAGTTTTAGAACAACATTTCTCAACAAGCAATTGCAAGGAATTTAGGGATTTTACCATCTACGGTCCGTAAAATCATCAAAAAGTTCAGAGAATTTGGAGAAATCACTGCACGTAAGCGATGATATCACAGATTTTTGATCCCTCAGGCGGTATTGCATTAAAAACCGACATCAGTGTGGAAAGGATATCACCACATGGGCGCAGGAACACTTCATAAAACCACTGTCAGTAACTACAGTTGGTCGCTACATCTGTAAGTGCAAGTTAACACTCTACTATGCAAAGCCAAACCAATGTATCAACAATTTCCTGAAACGCCGCTAACTTGGCTGGGCCTGAGGTCACCTAAGATGGACTGATGCAAAGTGGAAAAGTGTTCTGTGGTCTGACGAGTTCACATTTCAAATTATATTTGAAAACAGAGGACGTGGTGTCTTCCAGAACAAAGAGGAAAATAACCTTTCGGATTGTTATAGGCGCAAAGTTCAAAATCCAGCATCTGTGATGGTATTGGAGTGTTTTAGTTCCCAAAACATGGGTAACTTACACATCTGTAAAGGCACCATTAATGCTGAATGGTCCATACAGGTTTTGGAGCAACATATGTTGTCATCCAAGCAACGTTATCATGGACGCCCCTACTTATTTCAGCAAGACAAGTGTTACCACAGCTTGGCTTCGTCAAAAAAGAGTGCGGGTACTTTCCTGGCCCGCCTGCAGTCCAGACCTGTCTCCCATCGAAAATATGTGGTGCAATATGAAGCGTAAAATTCGACTGTTGAACGACTGAAGCTCTACATAAAACAAGAATGGTAAAGAATTCCACTTTCAAAGCTTCAACAATTAGTTTGCTCAGTTCCCAAACGTTTATTGAGTGTTGTTAAAAGAAAAGGTAATGTAACACAGTGGTGAACATGCCCTTTCCCAACTACTTTGGCATGTGTTGCAGCCATGAAATTAAGTTAATTATTATTTGCAAAAAAAAAAAATAAAGTTTATGAGTTCGAACATCAAATATCTTGTCTTTGTAGTGCATTCAATTGAATATGGGTTGAAAATGATTTGCAAAACATTGTATTCCGTTTATATTTACATCCAACACAATTTCCCAACTCATATGGAAAAGGGGTTTGTAAAATTCAAGTCAATTAATGAATGACACGGCGCTTCATATTATTTTTTAACGCAAATATATTCTTTGCCCCTCCCTGCACCGTCACTGATAAGAATATAATGGCAATTTGTTTCAATACAAAAATTCCATCCAGTCATCCATTTTCTACCCTTCATTCCCTTTGGGGGTGCGGGGGCCGCTTGTGCCTATCTCAGCTACAATCGGGCGAAAGGCGGTGTGCACCCTGGACAAGTCCGCACCTCATCGCAGACAAAAATTCAAATTCAAATTAATTTTGAGTTAGATTAAAAACATAGAAACATTAGTTTCACATCAATATTAAGATGTGTAAAACAATGTTTAATAGGGTGGCCCTCAAAATACAATTCTGCTTAGGGCCCTAATTTAGCCAGTGGTCTTTTATTTACTGTCACAATATTCCCTCGTTTATCCCTGTTAATTGTCTCAGGGCCTGACCTTGGTAAACAAAACACTTCGATCGTGAGCAATATATAGTAGTGGTAAATGACACAATATTAGAACAGTAGAATCTTTACTGTCATTGATCAGCAGGTGAACAATAAAATTATGTACTTCTCTTTCCCGAATGCATTTATTTAATAATATAAAATGCCAACATTTTCCCAACGTAAAAACAAAAAAAGTAAATATACTTTTATTCATGAGCTTTACTAGTATATCCTCGGGTCGGTATAGCTCGGTTGGTAGAGTGGCCGTGCCAGCAACTTGAGGGTTGCAGGTTCGATCCCCGCTTCAGCCATCCTAGTCACTGCCGTTGTGTCCTAGGGCAAGACACTTTACCCACCTGCTCCCAGTGCCACCCACACTGGTTTGAATGTAAAAATTAGATATTGGGTTTCACTATGTAAAGCGCTTTGAGTCACTAGAGAAAAAGTGCTATATAAATATAATTCACTTCACTTATCACTGTTTTGGGGTCTGACCATGGTCAATTAATTTCTGCAAAGTAAAACAGTGGATTATAAATCAAATATTTTCAGTACATAAAGCATAACAAACATGTTTACGACCTTCTAAATATGGTTTTAACATTATGAGAGCCCTCTGGACATTAAATAACACCCACATAGTCACCCTTTAAACTCACTTCATCCAAAATGCTGGCCGAAGCTGAGCCAATCAGTGTCCACGATACTGAACAGTGCGTTGTAAAAAGGTTTTGGGGGGAAAAAAATACTGTAGAATTAATATTTTTAGTTCAATAGACCAATTTTTGAAATTAAAAATCCTTAATTCAGGCCAAAAATATAATAAAAAAATTCTCCAAACTTTGTAGCATGATGTGGCGGGTGAACAATTGTATGCTGTGTCAAAAAGATTGCTGCTAAGTCGTCCTAAAAAAAAACTTATATAGTGCTGTTTTTTAGCTATATACGTATTTATATATATATATATATATATATATATATATATATATATATATATATATATATATATATATATATATATATATATACACATATATATATATATATATATATATATACACATATATATATATACACATATATATATATATATACACATATATATATACACATATATATATATATATATATACACATATATATATATACACATATATATATACACATATATATATATACACATATATATATATACACATATATATATATATATATATATACACATATATATATATACACATATATATATATATATATATATATATATATATACATATATATATATACACATATATATATATATATATGTATATATATATATACGTATATAGCTATATATATATATATATATATATATATAATACAAATAATCATAATAGTTACAAATATAAAAAAATAATGTATACATAATTAACAGTCATTCACTTAAAAACAGAGAGGCATTGAATAAAGTAAACGCATCAAAGGTAAAACTCTACTTTAAAAATGTGAGTTGAAGGTGGACAGGTTAGTGCAGTTAAGGTGTGAGAAGTGAAGGATTAAGAGATTAAAGATAATAAAACCTTTTTAAAATCAGCTAACAAAAATACCTCTTGGCTGCTGACCCATAACATACACGCGCAGCGAGTGAACACAGAAATTGCCTAAAAATAAATATTTTTAAATATGAATGTTTTGTTCGAATAAAAATCAAAAAACGTAACTTTTTTTTTTTTTAAACGTTATTTTAAAAAATCCATCCATTCATTTTTTACCGCTTGTCCCTTTTGAGGTCGTGGGAGGCGCTGGAGCCTAAAATCGATTCTTGAAAATTACAAATTGATTTAGAGTTGGAATATAATTGTTATTCACATGTTTTTTAAAAAAGAAAGAGCACTACAATATCAGTCATTATTGTAACGTCTAGCTGGCATCGTGGTGAAAAGTTGTTCTCTCGCGGGTGCAGCGGAGGATGGAAGACAGCGTGAGGGTAAGGATAAAAATTTATTAACACACTATAAACCAGACTAAGAACCAAAAGACTTGCACAATGGCACTATAAACAAACCAACAGAACTAGCATGAGGGCTTCACGGTGGCAGAGGGGTTAGTGCGTCTGCCTCACAATACGAAGTTCCTGCAGTCCTGGGTTCAAATCGAGGCTTGGGATCTTCCTGTGTGGAGTTTGCATGTTCTCCCCGTGAATGCGTGGGTTCCCTCCGGGTACTCCGGCTTCCTCCCACTTCCAAAGACATGCACCTGGGGATAGGTTGATTGGCAACACTAAATTGGCCCTTGTGTGTGAATGTGAGTGTGAATGTTGTCTGTCTATCTGTGTTGGCCCTGCGATGAGGTGGCGACTTGTCCAGGGTGTACCCTGCCTTCCGCCCGATTGTAGCTGAGATAGGCGCCAGCGCCCCCCGCAACCCCGAAAGGGAATAAGCGGTAGAAAATGGATGGATGGAGAACTAGCATGAGCTAAAACAAAACAAAAGACGCTAGTGTGTGAGCTAGGGAAACGAATGAACAAAATAGTATATGGAAGTTAATAATGAACGAAGGGTATTTACCACAATGCGGGAATGCGACGTCACTTGTTGCGTGTAGCAAACTACAGTCCGAGAGCGAATGTCCAACAAAAGCGGTCTTAAATAAGGAGATAAATCAGGAGGCAGGTGTGCATGATCACACGGAAGGCAGGTGACACAAATGCGTTGCTAGGACAACAGAAACAAACCAGGGAGTGCCACCAGGAACTAAGAGAGCCAAATACAACACAGGGTGATAAAAAAACAGAAACAAAACCAGAATATGACATGATCCAAGACGTGGACCATGACAATTATGATAATAAACCTTTTTTTCATATATACAAACCCTGTTTCCATATGAGTTGGGAAATTGTGTTAGATGCAAATATAAATGGAATATAATTATTTGAAAATCATTTTCAAATCATATTCAGTTGAATATGCAACAAAGACAACATATTTGATGTTCAAACAGATACACCTTTTTTTTTTGCAAATAATCATTAAGTTTAGAATTTGATGCCAGCAACACGTGACAAAGAAGTTGGGAAAGGTGGCAACAAATACTGATAAAGTTGAGGAATGCTCATCAAACACTTATTTGGAACATCCCACAGGTGTGCAGGCTAATTGGGAACAGGTGGTTTCCATGATTGGGTATAAAAACAGCTTCCCCAAAAATGCTCAGTCTTTCACAAGAAAGGATGGGGCGAGGTACACCCCTTTGTTCACAACTGCGTGAGCAAATAGTCAAACAGTTTAAGAACAATTTTTCTCAAAGTGCAATTGCAAGAAATTTAGGGATTTCAACATCCACGGTCCATAATATCATCAAAAGTTTCAGAGAATCTGGAGAAATCACTCCACGTAAGTGGCATGGCCGGAAACCAACATTGGATGACCGTGACCTTGGATCCCTCGGACGGCACTGTATCAAAAACCGACATCAATCTCTAAAGGATATCACCACATGGGCTCAGGAACACTTCAGAAAACCACTGTCACTAAATACAGTTTGTTGCTACATCTGTAAGTGCAAGTTAAAGCTCTACTATGCAAAGCGAAAGCCATTTATCAACAACATCCAGAAACGCCGCCGGCCTCTCTAATATGAACTGATGCAAAGTGGAAAAGTGTTCTGTGGTCTGACAAGTCCACATTTCAAATTTTTTTTGGAAATATTCGACATTGTGTCATCCGGACCAAAGGGGAAGCGAACCATCCAGACTGTTATCGACGCAAAGTTCAAAAGCCAGCATCTGTGATGGTATGGGGGTGCATTAGTGCCCAAGGCATGGGTAACTTACACATCTGTGAAGGCACCATTAATGCTGAAAGGTACATACAGGTTTTGGAACAACATATGCTGCCATCTAAGCGCCGTCTTTTTCATGGACGCCCCTGCTTATTATAGCAAAGCAATGCCAAGCCACATTCAGCACGTGTTTCAACAGCGTGGCTTCGTAAAAAAAAAAGTGTGGGTACTTTCCTGGCCCGCCTGCAGTCCAGACCTGTCTCCCATCGAAAATGTGTGGCGCATTAAAAAGCGTAAAATAGACTGTTGAACGACTGAAGCTCTACATAAAACAAGAATGGGAAAGAATTCCACTTTCAAAGCTTCAACAATTAGTTTCCTCAGTTCCCAAACGTTTATTGAGTGTTGTTAAAAGAAAAGGTGATGTAACACAGTGGTGAACATGTCCTTTCCCAACTACTTTGGCATGTGTTGCAGCCATGAAATTCTAAGTTAATTATCATTTGCAAAAAAAAAATAAAGTTTACGAGTTTGAACATCAAATATGTTGTCTTTGTAGTGCATTCAATTGAATATGGGTTGGAAAGGATTTGCAAATCATTGTATTCCGTTTATATTTACATGTAACACAATTTCCCAACTCATATGGACACAGGGTTTGTATTTGAAAGAAAATAATGTAAATAGATTTAGAATTAACTAAAACATATACCAAATTATTCTATTTCATAGTAAAGTGTAATTTTAGGTAGCAGAACTGGTAAAAAAAATTATTTATATTTAGTTTCACAGCCTTCAAAGTACCGCCGCAGTACTCGGTTGTAATAACCTTTTCCACCACTTGTGGCAGTAATGACAATATCAAACAAACAGAGGAAGTCCGGAGCTAAAGTCATAAAGAAGCTTTTTAAGAGCAAAACATATAAACCGGGTTAATTGTTTTTATTCAGCACTTTGCCTTTCCTTTCTTTTAAATTGACAACATATAATTAGTCGTTTTAATTTTAGTAACAACTGATCGAGCAGCACAGTTACAGTATAACTAATAATTTAGGAATTAATTAGTCATCTTTGTTGTTCGTAAGCCCATGCCTAAAATGACTTAAGCTGTGGAAAAATTAGAGCCAATAAATAGGTGTACGCTTTATTGTCCGACTAGTCAATATAGTCGATGATTAGTCGACTGTCAAAATAATCGTTGGTTGCAGCCCTATTTGCCATATTTTCCGACTTAAAATGCATACAAAAAAAATGTTGTCATATATAGGGATTATGAATGATACAGGCAAATTCCGCCAAAAAGTGCAGTTCCCCTTTAAGAGGAACAAAAAGCTGACTGTTGTCTGCATAACAGTGGAAGGAATATGGAGGCGAGTGAGAGCAAAGAGAGGGAAAAGAGGAGAAGCCCTAAAACGGATCCCTGGGGAAGCCCATGCAGGAGGGGAGCCGAGGAAGATACAGAATGAACAAACTGATGCAGACTCACTGCTCTAATCGTGAGATTACAAATCTATTTTTTTTGTCAACTTGCCAGTTATTGAACATGTTCTGTTTTTTCCCCCGCAGGTGTCACACCCAGTTGGCATGGCACGAAAATTCCAGCCTGCCCGCAGAGGGTTTTGTTTTAGTTTTTGGCTGCACGGCGCTCGTCTGCCCTTTAGCAACACTCCTTAGTATGTTGGTCAAACAATATCAGACCCTGCAAGAATTGGTTGCTATTTTTAAAAAAAAAAAATAGTTTGGAATTAATATCACTTTAAGCGTAGAACTGTGCCTGTGTGCTTTTAGGCAACATTTGAACACAGACCCCCCAAAAAGTGGACTGCAATACAAAAAAAACCAAACAGTGATCAGACTTTAGAACGTCATTTTTCCTGCAAATTTAGGCTAAACTCCAAAGGTCCTCGGCGGCGTTAAGAAAAAAAATCCCATGACAATTATGTATTGATATTTTTAGTTCAATAAGATATTTTTTTAAGCTTCAAAATCCTTGATTTGGGCCAAAAATATATTGAAAAAATCCTCCAAACTTTGTAGAGTGATGTGGCGCTGGAAGTCCTGCATGCTGTGCCCAAAAGATTGCTGCTGAGTCGTCATAAAAAGAAACCTTATATAATGCTTGCTTTTGTAGCTATGTACGTATGTAGCCTATATCTATTTATATATAATAATAATACAAATAATCATAATATTTACACATGCAAAAAATGTATGTATACAGAATTAAAAGTCATTCACTTAAAAACAGAGACTAAAGTAAACGGATCAAATGTTAAAATCTCCATTAAAAAGGTGAGTTGAAGGTGGACAGGTTAGCAGTGATGTGCGGTGAGGTTCATGGCTGGTGAGGCACTGACTTCATCACAGTCAGATTTATAAACATATGAACCCTATAGAGCAGGAGTGTCAAACTCAAGCCGCGGGCCAAGGTTGAACAAATTAACCTTTTAATAGGGACCCAAACAAGTTTTGCATTAAATATTGAACAAGCAAGGCTTATATAACTTTAGTGACATGCAAAATCCAGTTTCAAATAATAATAATAATAATAAAAAAAATATCAATGGCATATCAAATACAATTTTAATAACAATTGTATGCCTTTTTTTCTATTTGCAATCTTCTGAGGTAAATATCAATTTTTTTCCATGGGCTAATAATACATTTGAAAATTAATTAACAATAATGAATGAACCAAACATTCAAGCCTTGAAGTAGCAAGAGAAAATGCATGAATAAAACGTTAGTTATTGGTCAGTTTGCTGGAGTTTTCCCGGAAGAGTTAGTGCTGCAAGGGTTTCTGGGTATTTGTTCTGTTGTGTTACGGTGCGGATGTTCACCCGAAATGTGTTTGTCAATCTTGTTTGGTGTGGGTTCACAGTGTGGCGCATATTTTTAACAGTGCTAAAGTTATTTATACGGCCACCCTCAGTGTGACCTGTATGGCTGTTGACCAAGTATGAGTTGCATTCACGTGTGTGTGTGTGTGTGTGTGTGTGTGTGTGTGTGTGTGTGTGTGTGTGTGTGTGTGTGTGTGTGTGTAAAAGCTACAAATATTATGTGACACGCTGTTAGTATGGAGGAAAAGCGGACGTGACGACAGGTTGTAGAGAACGCTAAAGGCAGTGCCTTAAACGCACGCCCCCAATATAGTTGTCCAGGTGGAAATCGGTAGAAATTCGGGAGAATGGTTGCCCCGGGAGATTTTCGGGAGGGGCACTGAACTTCGGGAGTCTACCGGGAAAATTAGGAGGGTTGGCAAGTATGAGTATTAGTGCTGAATGCGGTGTTACAGCGGCACCAACGCTGTATAATACCGGCGGGCCAGCTCTTATGCTAAATTGATATTGCTTCAAGGGCCAAATTAAATTACACGGCGGGCCAGAGTTTGACACCCATGCATAGAGTATCTTATTCCCCATTTGATTGGCAGCAGTTAACGGGTTATGTTTAAAAGCTCATACCAGCATTCTTCCCTGCTTGGCACTCAGCATCAAGGGTTGGAATTGGGGGTTAAATCACCAAAAATGATTCCCGGCCGCTGCTGCTCACTGCTCCCCTCACCTCCCAGGGGTTGAACAAGGGGATGGGTCAAATGCAGAGGACAAATTTCACCACACCTAGTGTGTGTGTGACAATCATTGGTACTTTAACTTAATGTGGCAGGTACTTTAGCTAGTATAGTAGAAGCTCTCAATATTTGGGCTAATCAGAAGTCTAGATTACAACTCGGAGAGAGTAGGACAGACACAATTAAATACTTTAAATGATACTGGTGTTATGTAAACATGTACAGTGCAACAACTAGTGGACAGACATTAATAGGAATGGCCGTTCAAAACAAAAGAAAAAAACAGAAAGGAATCTCAACAAACAATGTTGGTTTAGTTCAGGTAATTTATAAAAAGTAATATCAAAAGTTCTTCAAGTTTATAGAAGCCATATGAGACTGATCGCAGTCCATATGTGAATTCGCAGTTCATACAATCACATGGGTTGGCGTTGTGGATATGGGAGTTTGTAGTGAAAGTTCAGTTTCTGGGCAGGTTGTACTGTAGCATAAAAAATGCAGATGGCCTTAAAACGCCACAATACTCAGTCACCATATTTAAGTACCCAAAATAAAGACTCGACATACAGTGGGGCAAAAAAGTATTTAGTCAGCCACCGATGTGCAAGTTCTCCCACTTAAAATGATGACAGAGGTCTGTAATTTTCATCATAGGTACACATCAACTGTGAGAGACAGAATGTAAAAAAAAAATAAAAATCCAGGAATTCACATTGTAGGAATTTTAAAGATTTTATTTGTAAATTATGGTGTAAAATAAGTATTTGGTCAACCATTCAAAGCTCTCACTGATGGAAGGAGGTTTTGGCTCAAAATCTCCCGATACATGGCCCCATTCATTCTTTCCTTAACACGGATCAATCGTCCTGTCCCCTTAGCAGAAAAACAGCCCCAAAGCATGATGTTTCCACCCCCATGCTTCACAGTAGTTATGGTGTTCTTGGGATGCAAATCAGTATTCTTCTTCCTCCAAACACAAGGAGTTGAGTTTGTACCAAAAAGTTCTATTTTGGTTTCATCTGACCACATGACATTCTCCCAATCCTCTGCTGTATCATCCATGTATCCATTTTGGTACAAACTCAACTTGTCGTGTTTGGAGGAAGAAGAATACTGAGTTGCATCCCAAGAACGCCACACCTACTGTGAAGCATGGGGGTGGAAACATCATGCTTTGTGGATGTTTTTCTGCTAGGGGGACAGGACGATTGATCCGTGTTAAGGAAAGAATGAATGGGTTCATGTATCTATCATGAGATTTTGAGCCAAAACCTCCTTCCGTCAGTGAGAGCTTTTTTGCCCCACTGTAAATATAAATTCAATCGGATCAGAAACATTGGAGGAAACGGGATTAAAACCCGATGCTAACCGCCCATAGAAAATACATGGGTACGGCTAGTAGCTACTATTAGCAAACAAATTCACTTACCAACATCGACACACTCTTTCGTCGCAACTCGGCCCCGATGGTCGGCACCTATAAGTTTACAATTAGTTGTAAAATGTTGGACGGTTGTTTTTACGATATGCAGGCAAACGACAACTTTAAAACACACCGGCTTCGGCCTAGCCGAGTAGTGCAAGAATGATCTCTGGGATCACTAGCGCCCTCTACCACCAGGAGGCCGGAGAACATGAGCCTCACATAGTCCGTCTTCTGAGCAGTTTTATGTTTGCCCAGCACAAGAAATACGTTACACACATACAGTTGTTGACAAAATACAATGTACATTATATACCTCAGCTAACTAAACTATGGAAATGTATAATATAATTCATATAGCAATACGGTCTCACTGCACAGTAGGCCAGCAGTTAGTCGAGTCATTGCGCAATCCAGGGTGTGTGACTCACCGTAGGTCTCTGCTCAGTATTCCGCTCAGTATTGAGCGATTTTGAATAAGGCTCTCCCTTAGAGATAGGGTGAGAAGCTCTGCCATCCGGGAGAAACTCAAAGTAAAGCTGCTGCTCCTCCACATAGAGAGGAGCCAAATGAGGTGGCTCGGGCATCTGGTCAGGATGCCACCCGAACTCCTCCCTAGGGAGGTGTTTAGGGCACGTCCAACCGGTAAGAGGCCAAGGGGAAGACCCAGGACACGTTGGGAAGACTATGTCTCCTGGCTGGCCTGGGAACGCCTCAGGATCCCCCGGGAAGAGCTAGATGAAGTGGCTGGGGAGAGGGAAGTCTGGGCTTCCCTGCTTAGGCTGCTGCCCCCGCGACCCGACCTAAGATAAGCGGAAGATGATGGATGGATGAATAAAAATAATCTAAAACTGGTGAAGTTAAATGGAAAATAACTTTATAGTATAATCACTGGGTACATATAACAATTTAATTTTTTATTTTTATTTTTACATTTTTTTTCTTTCCATGATGGCAGGTGAGGCGGGGCCTACCCTGCCTGCACGTCAATGCAGGTTAGTGCAGTTATGGCGTGAGCAGTGAGGGATTAAGATATTAAAGATAATAAAACCTTTATAAAAACAGCTAACAAAAATACCTCTTGGCTGCTGACGCATAACACACACACACGCAGTGAGTGAACGCAGAAATTGCCTAAAAATAAATATTTTTTTAAAATTAATGTTTTTTTGAAATAAATAACAAAAAACTTTAAAAGATTTTTAAAATGTTATTTAAAAAAAATCGATTCTTGAAAATTTTAAATTGATTTAGAATTGGAATATAAAAATCGCGATTCAGGTGTTTTTTTAAGAAGAGCGCTACCATATCAGTAATTATGATAAACCTTTTTTTCCATATATATTTATATATGAAAGGAATTAATGTAAATGGAATAAGAAATAACGCAAATGTGTACCTAATTATTATATGTCATGGTAAAGTGTAATTTTAGGAAGCGGAACTAGTAAAAAAAAATACAATTTTACAGCCTTCAACGTGTTTCTTATTGGTGTCCCGCCAAAAAATGTCTGGTCCGTATGGGCCGCAGCGGTCGTCGGTTGTAATACACTTTTCCACCACTTGTGGCAGTAATGACAATATCAAACAAACAGAAGAAAGTCCGGGGCTATAGTCATAGAGTAGCTTTTTAAGCGCAAAACATATGACTAAAGTGGTAAAGCTTTAATTTAATTTGCAATTTAATTGTATTGTCAGTTTGGTAAAGAAATATATTTGCTATTGGTTTAGTTTATTTACTTCAGCACAGCATATGCATATTTATTTATAAGTTACTTCTTATGCAGAATATTTGGTTACTATTTTACGGAGCATAGGGCCCGATTATAAGGTGCATTGCCTATGAGCGGGTCTAATCAGGTCTATTTTCATACAAAAGGCGCCCTGGATTATAAAGCAGATTAAAGGGGTCATATTATTATTATTTTTTTTTTTTGGTTCTTTAGTCAAAACGTTACATAGAGTATGTTTTAAAGATCATCTTCAAGCCGCTTTCTGACAGTCGCTCCAGGATGCGCCGTTTTGTGGGCGGTCTTATTTACGTGGCTCACCTTCGACAGCGTCTTCTCCCCGTTATTTTTGTTGTAGCGGTGTAGCTTGCAAGGACGGGAGTGGAAGAAGTGTCAAAAGATGGAGCTAACGATTTTAATGACATTCAGACTTTACTTCAATCAATAACGGAGCAGCATCTCCTCATCCGTGGCTCACTAGTGCAACAACAACGCCGGAAATGTGTCCTGTGAAAAACACGTTCGACCGGAATTCTCTAATAACTAAAGTTCCTTGGGTGAATAATGTAAACTCACTATACGGTATGTTTTAGCATTTTCATGGCGAGATTACTGACAGATATAAGTAAGAACTTTACGCTACTTTGTATTAGAAATGGCAACAGCGGAGGATGAATGTCACAAAACAAGAAGATAGAGAAAAAGAAGAAGCTTATTGATTACGGTGTCGGTACGGACTACAAAGGCGGACGTGCGGAATTTTTCAGGATATATGCAGATCCCAAAAACAGATCAGCAGGTACCAGAATGTAAGAAAAGTATATTTTGCATAATATCGCGAAACAAAATGCCAGATAATAGGTCTTCCGCCATCCTAGTCACTGCCGTTGTGTCCTTGGGCAAGACGCTTTACCCACCTGCTCCCAGTGCCACCCACACTGGTTTAAATGTAACTTAGATATTGGGTTTCACTATGTAAAGCGCTTTGAGTCGCTAGAGAAAAGCGCTATATAAATATACTTCACTTCACTTCACCTTCTACACACACCATAATAATACTCCAATGTTGAAGCACAGTACAATCCACCAAGTGGTGCGGCTTCATAGCCTACCAAAGTCGTACTAAAACATTTTGATAGCTTTTTGAGCGCCGTGTGTAATGTTCTATATTTTCAATGGAACAATTTTGTGTTGTTTACTTGAGTCATATTGCAGTCCACACGTATCTCTTTTTGTTCTGGTCGTGGAACTGTGGACCAGCTCTATACTCTCGGCAGGGTCCTTGAAGGTGCATGGAAGTTTGCCCAACCAGTCTACAGGTGCTCTGTGGACTTGGAGAAAACATTCGACCGTGTCCCTCGGGAAGTCCTGTGGGGAGTGCTCAGAGAGTATGGGGTATCGGACTGTCTGATTGTGGAAGTCCGCTACCTGTACGATCAGTGTCAGAGCCGGCAGTAAGTCGGACACGTTTCCAGTGAGGGTTGAATTAGGCCAAGGCTGCCCTTTGTCACGGATTCTGTTCATGACTTTAATGGACAGAATTTCTAGGCACATTCAAGGCGTTGAGGGGTTCCGGTTTGGTGGCTGCAGGATTAGGTCTCTACTTTTTGCAGATGATGTGGTCCTGATGGCTTCATCCGGCCGGGATCTTCAGCTCTCACTGGATCAGTTCGCAGCAAAGTGAGAAGCGACTGGGATGAGTATCAGCACCTCCAAGTCCGAGTTCATGGTTCTCGCCCGAAAAAGGGTGGAGTGCCATCTCCGGGTTGGGGAGGAGACCCTGCCCCAAGTGGAGGAGTTCAAGTAGCTCAGAGTCTTGTTCACGAGTGAGGGAAGAGTGGATGGTGATATTGACAGGCGGATCCGTGCGGGGTCTTAAGTAATGCGGACGCTGAATCCATCCGTTGTGGTGAAGAAGGAGCTGAGCCGGAAGGCAAAGCTCTCAATTTACCGGTCAATCTACGTTCCCATCCTCACATGGGGTCATGAACTTTGGGTTATGACCGAAAGGACAAGATCACGTGTACATGAAATGAGTTTCCTCCGCCGGGTGGCGGGGCTCTCCCTTAGAGATAGGGTGAGAAGTTCTGTCACCGGGGGGAGCTCAAAGTGAAGCCGTTGCTCCTCCACATCGAGAGGAGCCAGATGAGGAATACAGAGTCTCGGAAAACTGGCGTGCACAAGCGATCCTTCAGAAAGCTGGCGTGCACATCACTTGTGCACGCCAGCTTTCCGAGACTCTTATTTTGTTAGCGCAGGCAGCATGAAGCAGGGCTTTTATTGTGAAGATAGGAAATGTGCAGTCGGCCTTTTGAGTTTTGACGGAAGGGACGGCGCGAAAGTCTGTTGAAATAAAAAGTGTTTCTCGCCTTCCTCTCGGTCAAATAATGATCTTGCAGCAGCCAGCGTCATTTCACAAGACCCTCCGGTACCGTGAATGTCATTTAAGTGACGTATGGGTGAAGATTGATGATCACTAATTTTTAGGTCTATTTTTTTTAAAAGCCTGGCTGGAGATCGACTGACACACCCCCCGCGTTTGACTGGTAGCTCGCGATCGACGTAATGGGCACCCCTGGCCTAAACAAATACAATAAATTATATGGTGCATTTATATGTAATGTCATCATATATTTTGCCCCCAAATGTTCAAATTTGTATTTTGCTTGAGCAGTGACCTGCAATGCTTCACCTTGCTACAAGGAGGGGTAAAAGGTTTAACTATGAGATGTTCAAAAAAACAGAGTAATAAAATAAGTTTGAATATTTCTCTTTTGGTCTATGCTTTCTGTGTGATTTTGGTGTGGTTTCTGTATATGTGGATAATTTTCATGGTCAAAATCGCGGAAATTCTGTGTTTCCTGATCAAAATAACACAGCAGACCAGAAGTGAGGCAGACACAGATTCAATCAATCAATCAATGATTTTTTTATATAGCCCTAAATCAGTAGTGTCTCAAAGGGCTGCACAAACCACAACAACATCCTCGGTAGAGCCCACATAAGGGCAAGGAAAACTCACACCCAGTGGGACGTCGGTGACAGTGATGACTATGAGACACCTTGGAGAGGACCGCATATGTGGACAACCCCCACCCAGCTCTAGGGGACGGAAAGCAATGGATGTCGAGCGGGTCTATCATGATACTGTGAAAGTTCAGTCCATAGTGGATCCAACACAACCGTGAGAGTCCAGTCCAAAGTGGATCCAACACAGTAGCGAGAGTCCCATCTATAGTGAAGCCAACAGGAAACCATCCCAAGTGGAGGTGGATCAGCAGCGCAGAGATGTCCCCAGCCGATACACAGGCGAGTGGTCCATCCTTGGTCCCGACTCTGGACAGCCAGTACTTCGATCATCCATGGCCACCGGACCAGACCCCCTCCACAAGGGAGAGTGGGACAGAGGAGAAAAAGAAAAGAAACGGCAGACCAACTGGTCTAAAAAGTGGGTCTATTTAAAGGCGAGAGGCTACAAATTACTTTTAAGGTGAGACTTAAATGCTTCTACTGAGGTAGCATCTCGAACTGTTACCGGGTGTATTGAGCGTGTGCGTGAGAGGGGGCGCGTGCTTGATGCCACGGGGAAAAGGCAGGCCATGAGGCAGCAAGTACCTTTGCCTCATGGGCAGATATATTGTTCGATGCCTCAGCAGTAATCTGACTCGCCACACTGGGAGAAATGGTGGCGCTAGAGCTAGCAGACACATGTCTCTCCAGCGAAAGCCAGCCTTTTTTCTTTTTACACTGTATTTATAACAAACATGGCACTTTTATGGGTTTGTGGGTGTTATTGCTGCTTCTGATACAAATACAGAAAGGTAAGGTACACTCACAATACTTGATTTATTTTGTTAAAAGAAAATGGGACCAAAAAGTATTTAATAACGACTTTCTCAAATACGTTTTGGAGCAATTTGTCAAATCATAATATCATTATGATAAGGTTTTTATGAAAGCAAATTACTCCCTTCGTTTTCCTGTTATTCTAATGTGCAACCTATATCAACAATGGTTTGAACTGCTCATATGAATTTAAAGGCCTACTGAAACCCACTACTATCGACCACGCAGTCTGATAGTTTATATATCAATGATGAAATATTAACATTGCAACACATGCAAATACGGCCGGGTTAGATTACTAAATTGCAATTTTTAATTTCCCGCGGAGTTTCTTGTTGAAAACATCGCGGAATGATGACACGTGCGCGTGACGTCACGGACTGTCAGGACATATTAGCGCAGCCTCATTTGCGGCTAAAAGTCGTCTCTTTTCATCGCGCAATTACACAGTATTCTGGACATCTGTGTTGCTGAATCTTTTGCAATTTGTTCAATTAATAATGGTCACAGTAGAAAGAGGGAGTTGGGAAGCTTTAGCCTTTAGCCACACAAACACACGGTGATTCCTTGTTTAAATTCCCAGAGGTGAAGCTTTACTATGGATCAGAGCGGTCAAGCGAACATGGTTCCCGACCACTTGTCAACCGGCATTTTTCGGTGAAAAAATTGTGGTAAAAAGTCGAGAACTGCTGAGCTTGCGCCGTCCATTTGAACCGCCGTTGACTTCCCTCAGAGACTGGCCTCAAGACACCCGTGGACACACCCCTCTGACTATCAGGTACTATTTAATCTCACTAAAACACTAGCAACACAATAAAAAGATAAGGGAATTCCCAGAATTATCCTAGTAAATGTGTCTAAAAACATCCGAATCGGTCCCAATAAAATTGCCTTTTTTTTTTTAGTCCTTCGCTATCAATATCATCATCCACAAATCTTTCATCCTCGCTGAAATTAATGGGGAAATTGTCGTTTTCTCGGTCCGTGAGGACGTGAGGAGCCCTCACACTTGTGACGTCATAGTAGGGCTGGTCGACAAAACAATAACAATATATATCGCAATAGACATGTGATCAATATCAATAGAAAATTGGGTCGATAGAACGTTCGATAATTTCACTGAGTTCTGTTAGAAAAAATATAGGAAGAAAGGCCGATGCGCAACCGCACGGCATTCTGGGGGGTGTAGGCAGAGGAAGGGCTTTGGCCTCTCGACCTATCACGGCCGAGCCTGAACCGCAAGGCAATCTGGGAAATGCTAACAGGAAAAAAAAAAAAAAAAAAGCAACAACGGCTAGCTGACGACGAGGAGTGATACGAAACGGGAATAGGAGTGTGGCAGCACGAGAGGAAATTGTAAATAAAAAAGAAAACGTCACGTCACCAGTTTGGCAGTATTTTGTCACAGACGCAAGTTTATTCCGATGTTTACAACATTCTGTAAGACATGTTTGTTTCTGCTTGCTTAATATGACGGTTATTTATTTGCATTTATTGTCACCAATATGGCTTTAAAGCCTGAGTTGTACACTATTCATTTCTTAATTACAATACTTTGGACATTTTGTTGGATTAAGCATTTATTTAATGTCGTTATTTACACATCGACCAGTATTTTCATTTATTTGACTGTTTTTCATAATGCTGACCTCGTTCTAAAGGTTAAAGGTTATATTTGAAATAAAAGTATTTAAATTCAGCCTTTTTTCTCCTGGTTTTTATTTAGAATAGTTTTTCTTAAAAAATCAATAATTATCGATATCGACTGATATGAAACACTTATATTGTGATACATTTTTTAGTCATATCGCCCAGCCTTACGTCATCGCCTGCGACTTCTGGTAGAGGCAAGGCTTTTTTTATCAGCACCGAAAGTTGCCAACTTTATCGTCGATGTTCTCTACTAAATCAGTTTAGCAAAAATAAGGCAATATCGTGAAGTGATCAAGTATGTCACATAGAATGGACCTGCTATCCCCGGTTAAATAAGAAAATCTCATTTCAGTAGGCCTTTAAGTAAAAACAAAAAAAAAAGAAGAAAAAAAACTCCATAAGTATCTATGGATCACCTGGTCTATAGTTCATGCTTGAGTGCATGCAGATTGTTTGTGTATTTGGTGCGAGCACATGAGTTGTGCGCGCGGTGGGCGGGGCCGTGACGTCACCAGCCCTCATGTATTACCAATGAGGAGGCGAGCGGCTCGGCACAAACTGGCTGCTTCTGGTTTCCACGCACAAATACAAAAGCGGAGCCGGTGCGACGGTGCGTGGGGCGACATTGCACACACAAAAGGCGAGCAACCGAGGAGGGATTTCTTTTCGAGGTGTGAAGACGACGACACACTCAGGCAAGTCCAGCCGACACGAACCAGCTTTTAGCTTTGCGCTTGTTTGGACGCTTTGCGTGGACCGCGAGTCAACAAACACTCACTTTATTCTGCCTGCTGTCACACTTTGCCACTGATGGCGCACACTTTTCTGCAGAAAGATGAGCTTTATTCACAACAAGGGGTTGTTGTTGAGCGGATTTGCCCTGGCGGTGCACAGCGGAGAGTTTCTCTCCTTGTTGTTGTTTTGTTCAACAAAAACCCAACCATAATAACCTTTGTTTGCCCATGTGCCAGTCAGAGGAACAACTCACTGCACTTGTTGTGACTGTGTTGTTGAGCTATGGCAGCTGCTACCTGCCACACATGGTGTGTTCCATCCTCACAAATCTCTAACTCACCTGTGTCAAACTCAAGGCCCGGGGGCCAGATCTGGCCCACCACGTCACTTGAAGTGAACCTGGCACATCTGTGAATGTCAGTTCAAGTGGCCCGACACGTCCGTTGAAGTGGCCCGGCATGTCAGTGAATGTGTCCGGCCACGTCAGTTAATGTCAGTGATTTGGCCCGACAGTCAGTTAATGTCAGTGAAAGTGGCCTGACACGTCAGTGGAATTGGCCCGACACGTCAGTTCACGTGGCCCGACATTTCTGTGAATGTCAGTTCAAGTGGCCCGACACGTCAGTGGAAGTGGCCCGACATGTCAGTTATTGTGTCCCGCCACGTCAGTTAATGTCAGTGAAATTGGCACGACTTGTCAGTGGCCCGACACGTCAGTGGAAGTGGCCAGACATGTCAGTGGAAGTGGCCCAACATGTCAGTTAATGTGTCCCGCCACGTCGGTTAATGTCAGTGATAGTGGCCCAACATGTCAGTTAATGTCAGTGAAAGTGGCCCGACACGTCAGTGAAAGTGGCCCGACACGTCAGTGGAAGTGGCCCGACACGTCAGTTCACGTGGCCCGACATTTCTGTGAATGTCAGTGGAAGTGGCCCGACATGTCAGTTATTGTGTCCCGCCACGTCAGTTAATGTCAGTGAAAGTGGCCCGACACGTCAGTGAACGTGGCCAGACACGTCAGTGAATGTGGCCCGACACGTCAGTGGAAGTGGCCCGACACGTCAGTTCACGTGGCCCGACATTTCTGTGAATGTCAGTGGAAGTGGCCCGACATGTCAGTTATTGTGTCCCGCCACGTCAGTTAATGTCAGTGAAGGTGGCCCGACACGTCAGTGAACGTGGCCCGACACGTCAGTGAACGTGGCCAGACACGTCAGTGAATGTGGCCTGACACGTGAGTGAAAGTGGACGGCCCCGTGACTGAAAGTGAGTGAAATTGGCCCAACATGTCGGATAAGGAGGCCTGACACATCAGTGATTGTGGCCCGACACGTCACTGGAAGTGGCCCGACACGTCACTGGAAGTGGCCCAACATGTCAGTGAATGTGTCCCGCCACGTCAGTTAATGTCAGTGAAAGTGGCCCGACACGTCAGTGGAAGTGGCCCAACATGCCAGTGAATGTGGCCCGCCACGTCAGTTAATGTCAGTGAAAGTGGCCCGACATGTCAGTGGAAGTGGCCCGATACGTCAGTTGAAGTGGCCCGACACGTCAGTGAATGTCGCCCGCCACGTCAGTTAATGTCAGTGAAAGTGGCCCGACACGTCAGTGAAAGTGGACCGACACGTCAGTGAAAGTGGCCCGCCACGTCAGTTAAAGTGGCCCGACACGTCATTGAAAGTGGCCCACCATGTTAGTGAAGGTGGCCCGACACGTCAGTGAATGTGGCCTGACACATGAGTGAAAGTGTACGGCCCCGTGACTGAAAGTGGCCCGGCATGTCAGTGAAAGTGGCCCACCATGTTAGTGAAATTGGGCCAACATGTCAGATAAGGAGGCCTGACACATCAGTGATTGTGGCCTGACACGTCAGTGAACGTGGCCTGACACGTCAGTGAATGTGGCCTGACACGTCAGTTAATGTCAGTGGAAGTGGCCCGACACATCAGTGGAAGTTGCCCGACGTGTCAGTGAATGTGGCCCGTCACATCAGTTAATGTCAGTGAAAGCCGCCCGACACGTCAGTTGAGGCGGCCCGACACGTCAGTTGAGGCGGCCCGACACGTCAGTTGAG
Organism: Nerophis ophidion; assembly: GCF_033978795.1. Taxonomy (NCBI): domain Eukaryota; kingdom Metazoa; phylum Chordata; class Actinopteri; order Syngnathiformes; family Syngnathidae; genus Nerophis; species Nerophis ophidion. The sequence goes on from NC_084611.1 coordinate 77,299,920, forward strand.
GCGGACCGACACGTCAGTTGTGGGCGGCCCGACACGTCAGTTGTGGGCGGCCCGACACGTCAGTTGTGTGCGGCCCGACACGTCAGTTGTGGCCGGCCCGACACGTCAGTTGTGGCCGGCCCGACACGTCAGTTGTGGCCGGCCCGACACGTCAGTTGTGGCCGGCCCGACACGTCAGTTGTGGCCGGCCCGACACCTCAGTGAAGGTGGCACTAACTCTTCCGGGATGCTACAATATACAAGCCCCCTGCCCCCACACCTCAACCCGACCCCCCAACCCCGCCCACCCCAACATCCTCATGCTCTCTCAAGGAGAGCATGTCCCAAATTCCAAGCTGCTGTTTTGAGGCATGTTAAAAACAATAATGCACTTTGTGACTTCAATAATAAATATGGCAGTGCCATGTTGGCATCTGTTTCCATAACTTGAGTTGATTTATTTTGGAAAACTTTGTTACATTGTTTAATGCATCCAGCTGGGCATCACAACGAAATTAGTCATAATAATGTGTTAATTCCACGACTGTATATATCGGTATCGGTTGATATCGGAATCAGTAATTAAGAGTTGGACAATGTCGGATATCGGCAAAAAAGCCATTATCGGACATCTCTAATCACAATACATTTCTCGCAACTTTATGAAATTGTAAAATTACAACTTTTATTTCGCAACCTTTTTGTGACATTTCTATTTGTTCTTTTTGAACAAGTGAAACTTTTTTTATTTTCACGTTACGAATTTCCTCACAAACAAACATTTTTCTTGTAATATTGCGAAAAAAGTTGCAATATTGCAACATTTTTTGTATATTTGTATAAACATTACCATTTTTATCCCATTGTATTGCGATTTTATTGCAACACGTTTCGGTACCAAGCCATTGTAGTTATGGATACTAAAAGGGAGGTACCGGTATCAAATCTCACGGTAATATTAGAACGATATTAAGGCCATCGTACGAAATGTTTGCGGTAAATGTCCAAAAAAATAATAATTAAAAGCTTGGTAAAAATGTCATAGTGTAAAATTGTCAGGAATGTTTAAGATAAACACACATGTTGAAATCATTTTTTACTGCAAACAAGTATTTCTGTGTGTAAAGAATTGTACAGGAACATCTATTGTTTCAAGCAAATATTAAAAATAATAACTTAGTTGATTTATTTAAAGTAACAATGTAAACATCCAGTGTATAAACAATAATGTACACTTTAGTGTCGTCCTACTTTTTACATTACGGGAAACAGCGTCCTCTACAGTGGACATTTGTTGTATCAGTCAGACAGTTTATTCCACTCGCCCCCCGCGACATTGAGGGACAAGCGGTAGGAAAATACAAACCCCGTTTCGATATGAGTTGGGAAATTGTGTTAAATGTAAATATAAACGGAATAGAATGATTTGCAAATCCATTTCAACCCATATTCAGTTGAATGCACTACAAAGATAACATATTTGATGTTCAAACTCATAAACTTTATTTTTTTGGCAAATAATAATTAACTTAGAATTTCATGGCTGCTACACGTGCCAAAGTAGTTCGGAAAGGGCATGTTAACCACTGTGTTACATCACATTTTCTTTTAACATCACTCAATAAATGTTTGGGAACTGAGGAAACTAATTGTTCAAGCTTTGAAAGTGGAATTATTTTCCATTCTTGTTTTATGTAGAGCTTCAGTCGTTCAACAGTCCGGGGTCTCCACTGTCGTATTTTACGCTTTATACTGCGCCACAAATTTGTCTGGACTGCAGGCAGGCCAGAAAAGTACCCGCACTCTTTTACTACGAGGCCACGCTGTTGTAACACGTGGCTTGGCATTGTTTTGCTGAAATAAGCAGGGGCGTCCATGATAACGTTGCTTGAATGACAACATATGTTGCTCCAAAACCTGTATGTACATTTCAGCATTAATGGTGCCTTCAAAGATGTGTAAGTTACCCATGCCTTGGGCACTAATGCACCCCCATACCATCACATGTGCTGGCTTTTGAACTTTGCACCTATAATAATCCGGATGGTTATTTTCTTCTTTGTTCCGGAGGACACCACGTCCACAGTTTCCAAATATAATTTGAAATGTGGACTCGTCAGACCACAGAAGACTTTTTTATACCATGGTATTGGATCAGTACATCTTAGATGAGCTTGGGCCCAGCGAAGACGGCGGCTTTCTTTGGTGTTGTTGATAAATGGCTTTTGCTTTGCAAAGCAGAGTTTTAACTTGCACTTACAGATGTAGCGACCAGCTGTAGTTACTGACAGTGGTTTTATGAAGTGTTCCTGAGCCCTTGTGGTGATATCCTTTACACACTGTCGGTTTTTGATGCAGTACCGCCTGAGGGATCAGAAGTCTGTAATATCATCGCTTACGTGCAGTGGTTTCTCCAGATTCTCTGAACCTTTTGATGATTTTACAGACCGTAGATGGTAAAATCCCTAAATTCCTTGCAATAGCTCGTTGAGAAATGTTGTTCTAAAACGGTTCGACAATTTGCTTAAAAATTGGTAACCCTCGCCCCATCCTTCCTTGTTTGTGAATGACTTAGCATTTAATGGCAGCTGCTTTTATACCCAATCATGGCACCCACCTGTTCCCAATTAGCCTGCACACCTGTGGGATGTTCCAAATAAGTGTTTGATGAGCATTCCTCAACTTTATCAGTATTTATTGCCACCTTTCCCAACTTCTTTGTCACGTGTTGCTGGCATCAAATTGTAAAGTTAATGATTATTTGCAAAAAAAAAAAAAAAAAAAAAAAATGTTTATCAGTTTGAACATCAAATATGTTGTCTTTGTAGCATATTCAACTGAATATGGGTTGAAAAGGATTTGCAAATCATTGTATTCTGTTAATATTTACATCTAACACAATTTCACAACTCATATGGAAACAGGGTTTGTAGATGAATGGATTGAGGATGTATCGAGTAGAATTGTAGTTTACTCGTATTTCCCGCGTTGAACTTTTTTGGTGGGACGATTTCCCGCCGGGTGGTGCGACGAGATCACCTGGCTCTGCGTTGCCTAGGAAACGCTCGAAACGAAAGTGGCACGCTTCGCTTTGCAGAACGTGGACTTTCTTACCCCTCGCCAAAGATGGTTACATTTTGGCCTGGGCTTGTTTGTTTGTAAGTCAGCCACAAAACTCAACCAGCTATGGACTGATTCAATGCAAAAAAAAACAAAAAACACCTTTTATTCACGACATAGTCATAAAAATAAAATAAAAAAAACACTGGTCGACATCGCTCATTGCTAATTGTGTTAATTTTATCTAAGGTTATTTAACCTTTTTTCTTTGTTGTGTACAGTGGTCACATGTGTGTGTGTGTGTGTTTTTGTGTCGTCCACTCCATCATCCTTGAGGCAAAAGTGTGGAATGTCTAACCTTCGACACAAAGCCGCTAAGATTAAACTGTTTTTTTTTTTTGCCTGCTCGATGCCGCGACGGAGACGTGTGTCCTCTAAAAATATTACAGATGTGGACTCAGCTGGAATTAAAGGAGAAGAGATTGAGGAAAGCAGTAAAGTTGGAAGACTAGGGGGAGGGGGGGAAAAAAAGGCCACCGGCAGATAGTACATTGTAGATTGCCATTTCTAGGTCAGTGGTGAAATCCCGCCCCCCCCAAGCCCACTCTCCTTACGCCACCTCACCCCGACTGCCAATCCACCCAAGGCCAGCCCACATTAATCTGCCGCGATCACGTAAAGCGTGGAAAAGCTTGGCGTGCATGGTAACCGGCCGGGAAATTACAATTACAGTAAAAAAAACAGCAGGATTAGCGGTCAGTAACAGTCAGGTAGGCGTCTCTTTCTGATTTCATTTTCAAAATCACATTTCCGTGCTGTCTTTGCACTCCGAAATTAGATTTTACTTAATTGGACATTCCCCTCTAAAAAAGCAGATGAACCACGCTTTTAACATTCTAGCTATTTCTCATATTGCTACATATTTTAACTTTGTCTTTGATCATGGCCTTGTAATTCAGATGCCGGTTTTGGTTATTTTAAGTCTAAAAAAGGGATCTCCAAACTTTTTGACTTGGGGGCCATTGAGCTAAAAAATTTGGTTGAAGGCCGACTGCAAATAAATTAACTATATTCATATATATATATATATATATATATATATATATATTTATATATATATATATATATATATATATATATATATATATATATATATGTGTGTGTGTGTATATATGTATGCGTGTGTATATATATATATATATGTATATATATGTGTGTATATATGTATGCGTGTGTATATATATATGTATATATATATGTGTGTGTATATATGTGTGTGTGTGTATATATGTATATATATATGTATGTGTGTATATATGTATATATATATGTATGTGTGTATACATGTGTATATATATGTGTGTATAAATACATATATATAGTATATATATATATATATACATATATATATATATATATATATATATATATATACATGTGTGTACATATGTATAAATATGTATTTTTTTTTATATTAAAATAATAGAATGGATAGATAGATAGATAGTACTTTATTGATTCCTTCAGGAGAGTTCCTTCAGGAAAATTAAAATTCCAGCAGCAGTGTACAGAGTTGAGATCAACTTAGAAAAAAAGTAAAAAGTAAACAATGGGGGTTTAAATGGAAACAAAATAGAAAAAATATTACATTAAGAATAAAAAATAAAAAGCAACAATCGGAATAAAAATATAGCAGTAAAATAAGAATATAACAAGAGAAAGTAGGCAGTAGTGACCATGTTATGAAAACGTATTGCACTGTTATTGTTTTGCATCCCCTGTCATCCTTGTACCCCCCCCACCCCACATAATTAATAATATAATTGGATATTAAGAGTGTGTAGCTTGTTTACTTCTGTGACAACCTCCTTAAAGTTTTGTAAACAATCAGAAAAATCAAGCAGCTAAAATGCGCCAAACATGAGTACGTTTGGAGAGTGTTTTCCGTTTTTTCCCCATCATGATTTGCAATGATATAAATGGGTGTGATTTTTAATTTCTTATGGCGATTGGACATTTTTTATAATGTCCAGATTGTCTGTTGACAATTTATTTTTTATTTTTTGCACCATGACTAGGGAAGGTTATTTGATTTAGGTCAGATAGGTAAATGCTGCGCACACCACCATTCAGTGAATAATTCAAGGTCATTGGCCTGAATTTTTTTACATTGTCCACCAGGTGGCGACATAATAGCAGCATCAAAATGATGAATGAAAAAAGTCTCTCTGTGGGTAAAATTCCTTATTAAACTCACGACGCTCGAGGGCCAAAATGAAGGCGTAGTTTGGACACTAGTCTAAAATATGATGTGAGCCGCTTGGACACGCCTGCCCTACATCATCCTCTGCATTAGTACCACTTTTTACCTTCAATCCGGCGTGAGGTGCACAGCGGTCCCAACTATTACATCATCAATGTTTGTTATCACGTAGCAGTTATTGAATGCCTGTAAACAAAAGATATATGCAACGAAAAAATTCATTAAAAAAAGTTATCTTTCAAAATATGCTGCTTCACTTTACTGCAGTGTTTTCTTTTTTTCTTTTTTAACTATTGTCAATGTATTTTTGGCCTAAATTAAGGTTTCTTTGTCCAAAGAGATGCACCTGGGGATAGGTTGATTGGCAACACTAAATTGGCCCTAGTGTGTGAATGTGAGTGTGAATGTCGTCTGTCTATATGTGTTGGCCCTGCGATGAGATGGCGACTTGTCCAGGGTGTACCCTGCCTTCCGCCCGATTGTAGCTGAGATAAGCACCAGCGCCCCCCGTGACCCCAAAGGGAATAAGCAGTAGAAAATGGATGGATGTGCAAAAAACGTTCCAGTATGTTCCGGTGTCGAAGAGGTTGTAACGTGTCACGGATGGCAGGCAGAGTGCAAGTAAAGAGTTTTAAGGGGGACCTATTATGCCAAACCAACTTTTCTTTTCTATTGATGCCTATTTAGGATCTGCATAAGTCACAAACATGTGAAATCAAACCTTGGAGGCATGTCAGAGATGTTTATAAAACAATCTTGCCTTCCCTCATACTTCCTCCAAATGAGCCGTGCGGAATTTGCACAACTTAAATAAAATAAATGATAAATGGGTTGTACTTGTATAGCGCTTTTCTACCTTCAAGGTACTCTAAGCGCTTTGACACTACTTCCACATTTACCCATTCACACACACATTCACACACTGATGGAGGCACCCATCAGGAGCAAGGGTGAAGTGTCTTGCTCAGGACACAACGGACGTGACGAGGTTGGTTCTAGGTGGGATTTGAACCAGTGACCCTCGGGTTGCGCACGGCCACTCTTCCACTGCGCCACCAATATGTGACGTTAAGGGATGTCACCATATATGGTACAATTCTGCCTAGGTCCGCTATTGTTGTCTGTTGCTATAGTCAATAAGTTCCTTTTTTTTGTTTGTTTCTCCTTGTTGTGGAGCAAACTGGCTCGTACATGCACATGCATCCTCCGCTGTTGCCATTTCTAATAAAAAGTAGCGTATAGTTCTTAATTATATCTGTCAGTAGACCCACTATGGAAGCGCTGAGTAAAAGTGTAAATAAGGACACCATTACATGTTATGTAGACCACAAGGAAGTGTTTTAAATGTAGAAAAAAAATCAGAACGCGACCCTTTTAAATAAAAAAATAGTGCAGCAGGGAAGTGCACAAATATAATAAGCTGGCATATAAAGTATCATGATTGGGAACCTTAGGTGTGTCCTGATTGCCAATCAGGACTCAATTGCAGCTCTTTGAGACACTTGTGATTTAGGGCTATATAAATAAACATTGATTGATTGAATCAGGGACAGGTGATAAAGCCAGCACTCAGACTGGAGAACCGGTGACAAGAGAAGCCAAACAGGAAGTGGAATTTAACATAAAAAGGCTGGAAAAAAACAACAATTGAAAGCAAAAGAACATAAATAAACATAGTCCAGCAAACGGCTAAGTGGCTTAATTAACTAAACATTCCATTAATACAGTAGTATTGGTCATAAGGGTGCTCCAAAAAAATGTATATTTGTGTCGAGATTCTCATTTATTCTAGTTCAAAATTGATTAATGATTTTAAAAAATCTATTTTTGATCTTGATTTTTTTAAAGAATCATTAAAAAAAAAAGAAGTTTTTTTTTAGTAGTCATATGTCAGCAGCCAAGATACGTTTTTTTAATCTGTGTAACCTGGACTAAAATGTTTTATTTGGGGCTGCACTAAATAGTTAAAATAAAAAATTATGGTTATTATCATCAATATTGAAATTACGATTATTAATTATGTTATGTAAAAACATTTTTAGAGCATTTTTATTGTAAACGAAGAATATGCGAACAAAGCTTTTCTTTCCAAATGAAACTTAAAAAAAAAAAAAATGTATAAGTAGTGAGATACATTTAACAAATGGATAACTAAAAGTCACAGACGATCACTCTTATTCAATGGTTGTGGCCAAAATTGTGATGATTGAAATTCAATAAATTGTGCAGCCGTAGTTTTATCATTTTTATACCAAATAATATATTGCAAGAATCCAAAATAAGATTTGCCATTCGTTTTAATCCCACTTGAAACCAAGTCCTAATTTAAAATAAAAATCTAAGTTTTTAAAAAAAAAAAACATTACTTTTATTTTATTTTTTCATGTAAAATTTTGAAAATATATATTTTTAAGATGTATAAAATATTCAGAGAATCGGTTTAACTTGAGAATAGTTTTTTTATTCTGAATCAAATAGTCTCCCCAAGAATTGGAATCGAATCATAATTTATTTTAAGATTTACATCCCTAACTGGCCACTAGATGAGAGTAAACGGATCAGAGCGCACATTTCAGTATCATGGCCACTGATTGGCCCAGCCTCAGACAGCATTACTCTATTGGATAGAACTAGTGTAATGGTGACTAAAGGATGTTATTTCATTTCTTAAAGGCTCTCATAATGTTAAAAAAAAACATATTTAGGTTTATTGTATGCTCTTGATATGAGAATATATGATTTTGAAAAAATAATTCTGACTTTGCGGAAATGTACTTAAGATTACGGTTGTCAGGAACTGCTGGTGACGAACCCCAACATGCAGAGATGGGAGGCGTGTTGCAGGAAAACATGACTTTAACGTCAATAGGAAATGTAGGGAAAACAGTAACCAGGATAACAGGAGACAATATAACAGGAAAAAAATGGAGACAGCAAACAATCCTCGAGCCCTGACTGAAGGGTGAGGCAGGCATAAATAGCCAGTTGATTGACGCCAGGTGTGGCCAGGCTGCCAATCAGCAGCAGGAAATAGCGCTCGGGGAGATGTGGAGGAAATGGAACCAAAATAACAGCGCTGACAGGAAATAAATACAAACAGAGGAAAACCCAAACATAACCAAACTGTCAGTGACAAGCCTGCATTACTGTTACGGGTGCTGAAAAAATCTAACCATATGCGAATCGCGATTTCAAATATGTTCATTATTTTTAAAAATCAATAAAGAATAAAAATTGTAGCAATCACATTTTTTTAGGCCAAGTGTATTTGGATGTGAATTCATGTCTAGTGGGCTCTCATAGTGTAAACAAAACATATTTTGACGGTTTTCAACACATTTCGTATGGTATGGCAATGAAAATGTACTTGTAAATTTACTTATGTTTACCACGATTACTGTAGTTTTTTAATTGTCCTACTAGTACTTCCAACAGAAACACCTGTCCAGTAAATCCGAGAAGAGGCTGACCCACATTTTGGGTTACGCCGCCGTGATGTCACATGTCACACCTGTTGCAGGCTACATGACAACAATGTGAAACAGGTGGCTGTGCATCTATACGGGAATGATTAAATGTGTGTCTGCAGAGGTTCTGTCTGCACTTTGTGTGCTAACATGTTGCTTGGCTGACACCTTCCAGTCACAGCATGTGTCTCCAAGGAACCGTGGGAGTGAAAAGTGGGACAAAACGCTCATATAACTCGGCTCTGTAGCGTTATCAGGCACTAGGTTTCTCTCTCACACAGCTTTCTGCATTTGTGATGCAAAGCTCACATTGAGCATCAGTGTGCCTCGGTAGTTGCAGCACAGTTGGCTGCAACTAAAAGGGATGTGCCGAGTGATCGACCACTGATCAGAATCGGATGATTTTCGTGGAAAAGTATGCGATCGCCATTGCCGGTTAATGCCTTTTTAATGCCGACCACAAACACTGATTCCCCTAGTTGACGCTGCATTTATTTGTGTGTGTATATATATATATATATATATATATATATATATATTTACATATATATATATATATATATATATATATACACAGTGGGGCAAAAAAGTATTTAGTCAGCCACCGATTGTGCAAGTTCTCCCACTTAAAATGATGACAGAGGTCTGTAATTTTCATCATAGGTACACTTCAACTGTGAGAGACAGAATGTGAAAAAAAAATCCAGGAATTCACATTGTAGGCATTTTAAAGAATTTATTTGTAAATTATGGTGGAAAATAAGTATTTGGTCAACCATTCAAAGCTCTCACTGATGGAAGGAGGTTTTGACTCAAAATCTCACGATACATGGCCCCATTCATTCTTTTCTTAACACGGATCAATCGTCCTGTCCCCCTAGCAGAAAAACAGCCCCAAAGCATGATGTTTCCACCCCCATACTTCACAGTAGGTATGGTGTTCTTGGGATGCAACTCAGTATTCTTCTTCCTCCAAACACGACGAGTTGAGTTTATGCCAAAATGGATACATGGATGATACAGCAGAGGATTGGGAGAATGTCATGTGGTCAGATGAAACCGAAATAGAACTTTTTGGTATAAACTCAACTCGTCGTGTATACAGTATGTATATCTTGGGCCCATCTCTTCATTGATTAATTACTCAGAGGTTGGACTAAAGCCCTTAGTTCCTCCCTAAATCTCCATCCAAAGTCCATAAAAGTATTGATGTGTGTGTCATTTAAGAACAATCAGGACAACGCCATCTAACATGTTTGAACTCTCACAAAAACAAAAATACCGCATTGTGAATAGAAGAATGGGTTTTGTTGGTGCTGCCTTTTTTTGTTGCCATCACGGCACTGTTGCGTGTTCGTCCGTGTTGATTGGCTCATATTGCCCATCCAATTTGAAGCTGAAATATTACGACAAAAGAACATTTGGCTTTGTAATCTTATTTTTTTCCTTTGCTAATTGTTGTTACTTCGCGGAACTTCTCACTAGCAAGTTCCGAGGCTCTGTCTCCTGTTTCTGTGTTACATGTGTAAGGCTAGCGGTAGGGATGCATCGGCGCAGGCGTCGAGCTCATAGAGGAAAACCCTGTGTCGGTGCGAGTACCGCTTTTCGAAAGTCACGTGACCGATCATGAGCTATTTCGGTCACTTGGCCGATACGCAAACTGTGTCAAACTGACGCCTGCGCGCCAAACTGTGTTTATAAGGAAGTGCATCAGTCAACGAGATGCTGCTGCCAACAGAATCGCCGCACTTCTGTCGTTGGTCATTTGTCATTTATCGTCGTCGGAGATCATTTCCGCCGTGTGGGAATATTTTGATCATATATCGGAAAAAAGGTATTTGTGTTCATTTCCTTGTCGTTTTATCCTATTCTCTCAAAGTTTCCACTTGATCTGTTAGTAAGGGTGCAACGGTACGTGTATTTGTATTGAACCGTTTCAGTACGGGGGTTTCGGTTCGGTACGGGGGTGTTTCTAAGGTAAAGTCTTAACAAGCTGCTTTGCTTCTTCTGCCTCTGTCTCAGCACCCAGCATTGTCCCACCCACACAACCATCCAATTAGTTACATTAAAAAGCGGTAACAGCCAATCAACACTGCTTATTCAGAGCGCATGTAAAAAAAAAATAAATAAAAAAATTAAATAATTCCCAGTCCACAAGCATCCTCATTCACAACACGCTCTCTTAGATTTCCATGGTATGATACAAGTTCACATTATTTATTGACTGTATCTAAAAAAGATAAAAATATATTTGTATTTAGATGAAGATATGAAATAATCATAAATGAAATACAATAAGACATGCACCTGGGGATAGGTTGATTGGCAACACTAAATTGGCCCTAGTGTTTGAATGTGAGTGTGAATGTTGTCTGTCTATCTGTGTTGGCCCTGCGATGAAGTGGCGACTTGTCCAGGGTGTACCCTGCCTTCCGCCCGATTGTAGCTGAGATAGGCGCCAGCGCCCCCCGCGACCCCAAAAGGGAATAAGCGGTAGAAAATGGATGGATGGATGGAAATACAATAACTTGGTTTATATAATTGTATATACTAGGTCATAAAATCAGTGTCAGTTGTGTCGGTCCATAGGTTGCTTGTAGGGATTTTCAATGTCCAGCAGATGTCAGTATTTAGTGACACAGTATCGATACAGTTTTGCAATGTGTCGAAACGCTTCATGACGCTTCATCAACCCATCTCTAGCTAGCGGTCTCCGGCCATTGAATACAAGATTCTGAATGAATGTAAAGAGGGCTCACTGGGTTCATTTAATTTTACTGTTAAATACTGTATTTTCCGGACCATATGGCGCACCGGAATATAAAGCACACTGCCGATGAATGGTCTATTTTTCATATAGACCATTCATTAAATGAGTCATATTCTTTATTTTTATTCCCAATTGTGCTCTATATAACATGTAATGGTGGTTGGTTGATCAAAATGTTGCATAGATTATATTTTAAAGAACATCTTCAAGCCGCTTTCTGACAGTTGCTTCGTTTTGTAGGCGGTCTTATTTACGTGGCTCACCTTTGACAGCGTCTTCTCCCCATCGTCTTTGTTGTAGCGGTGTAGCGTGCAAGGACGGGAGTGGGAGAATTTTCAAAAGGTGGAGCTAACTTTTTTAATGACGTTCAGATTTTACTTAAATGAATAACAGAGCAGCATATCTTCATCCGGAAAAAACAACACCAGAAATGTGTCCCGTGAAAAAACGTCCGACCGGAACTCTAATAACTAAAGTTCCTTGGGTGAATAATACAACTCGATACACCGGTTTGTTTTAGCGCTTTCATGGCGAGTTTACTGAAACATATAAGTAAGAACTTTACACTACTTTATATTAGAAATGTTAACAGAGGAGAATGAATGTCACATAACAAGAAGATAGAGAAAAAGAAGAAGCTTTTATCAACTTCGGCTTCGGGGGGCGCAAGTTTTTAGGATTTATGCAGATCCCAAATACAGATCAGCAGGTACCAGAAGGCAAGAAAAGTTACTTTTGCATAGTATTTCAAAACAAAACGCCAGATAATATGTCTCACCTAAAACACACACCATAATACTTACCTATGTTTAATGTGCCGACAATCCATCAAGCGGTGAGGCTTCATAGCTTACCAGTCATACTAAAACATTTTGATAGATTTTTAAGCGCCGTGTGTAATGTTCTGTATTTTCAATGGAACCTCTAAAATGTTGGTGTTGTTTTCTTTAGACCCATCATAGTGCAGGCTACACTTATCTCTTATGTGTGACTGCCTTTGACTGGTCACACTTATCATTGCACTATGTAGCAAATAAAATAGCTTCAAGGTGGGTGAGCTCAACCAAACATATTACTTTCATGAGGTGCACCGGGTTATAAGACGCTGTGTCGAGTTTTGAGAAAAAAAAAAAAGATTTTAAGTGCGCCTTATAGTCCGGAAAATACGATAAACATGTTCAGGTGCTGAGAGCCGTGCACAGAGTGAGACCCCGTTGGAAGCGAGAGGCGAAGAAACGCGAGGCTCTATAGAATTCTGATTAGCGAACACATCTGTCACTCAAGAAAAAGTACAAAAAACTTCAGCCTCTTGCGGTTCCTTTAATGCACTAATTAAAAACATTGATCAGAATCGGACCAGAATCCTATTTATCGGCCATGCATGTTCATGTCAATTTATTGTTGACTAATCATGCAGAGCCATGAAATAATGTAAAAATAATGTACAGCATTCACCTTGTTGAGTGGACTTTTACATCATCTCCTTCCAGGTGCTTCTCTGTCAAACACACAATCAGCAGCTCCTCCATATTTTCATGGATAAATGTCCACTTTTTAGCTCTTATTTTAACATCCTTGGCTGGTGTTAGACTTGTTCAGCTTCAGTATGGTGCAGATTAGCAGTGCTTGGCTTCTGTAAGTGCTTCGGCATCTAGACTACACAGTCAGTCATGTTTTTGAGTGATTTATTTATTTAATTTGCACTCACTTTCTTCCTTCCCATGGCTGGAAAAGTAAGATATATTCATCTCTAGCTAAAAGCTAATGTTAGTGAGTAAAGACCGGGTGCAGTTAAAGGGGAACATTATCACCAAACCTATGCAAGCGTCAATATATACCTTGATGTTGCAGAAAAAAGACCATGTATTTTTTTAACCGATTTCCGAACTCTAAATGGGTGAATTTTGGCAAATTAAACGCCTTTCTGTTTATCGGTCTTTTAGCGATGACGTCCGAACGTGACGTCACCGAGGTAACACACCCGCCATTTTCATTTTCACATTACAAACACCGGGTCTCAGCTCTGTTATTTTCCGTTTTTTCGACAATTTTTTGGAACCCTGGAAACATCATGCCTCGTCGGTGTGTTGTCGGAGGGTGTAACAACACTAACAGGGAGGGATTCAAGTTGCACCACTGGCAAGAAATCTGCCGCCAGACCCCAATTGAGTGTCTGCACATTTTACCGGCGGTGCTAAGACAGACATGGCACAGAGATGTATGGATAACCTGCAGATGCATTTGTAACGATTAAGTCAACAAAATCACAAAGGTGAGTTTTGTTGATGTTGTTGACTTATGTGCTAATCAGACATATTTGGTCACGGCATGACTGCCAGCTAATCGATGCTAACATGCTATGCTAATCGATGCTAACATGCTATTTACGCTAGTTGTATGTACATTTGAAACTAGATACCCACATTTAAAGCGAAACAAACACTTACCAATCGACGGATTTAAGTTGCTCCAGTGTCACAAGATGCGAAAGTCCTGATCGTTTGGTCCGCACATTTTACCGGCGATGCTAATAAGGCAGCCATGCTATGGGCCACTTCATTAGGTACACCCATGCTATGGCCGAATAGCGTCAATAGCTATTCGCTCAATAGCTTCAATTTTTTCTTCAATTTCGTTTTCGCTATCTGCATCCATACTCCGACCATCTGTTTCAATACATGCGTAATCTGTTGAATCGCTTAAACCGCTGAAATCAGAGTCTGAATCCGAGCTAATGTCGCTATATCTTGCTGTGGTAACCTCCATGTTTGTATTGGCAGCACCGTATGACGTAACAGGGAAATGGATAGTCGCATCGCAAATAGAGAAAATCAAGAACTTTAAAGCTTTTTTTAGGGATATTCCGGGAGGTGTAAAATTTTGAAAAAAACTTCAAAAAATAAAACAAGCCACTGGGAACTGATTTTTATTGTTTTTAACCCTTTTGAAATTGTGATAATGTTCCCCTTTAAAGTTAAAGTACCAATGATTGTCACACACACAAGGTGAGGAGAGATTATTCTCTGACTTTGATTCATCACCCTCACCCCCTGGGAGGTGAGGGGAGCAGTGAGCAGCAGCGGTGGCCACGCCCGGGAATCATTTTGGTGAATCCCTTGATGCTGAGTGCCAAGCCGGGAGGTAATGGGTCCCATTTTTATAGTCTTTGGTATGGTTCGAACTCAGGACCTACCGATCTCAGGGCGGACACTCTAACCCAGGGGTGCCCATTACGTCGATCGCGATCGACTGGTCGATCTCGGAGGGTGTGTCAGTCGATCTCAAGCCAGGCATTAAAAAATAGACATAAAAATGAGCAATCATCAATCATACCAAGACTTCACTTTCGTCAGTTGTTTGACATTCTCGGCACCCGAGGATCTTGTGAGATGACGCTGGCTGCTGCGAGCTCATATTTAAGAAAAAAATCACTAACAGGGCGGACGCAGAGAAACACATTTTATTTCTAGAGACTCCGTACCTACTGTCAAAACTCTAAAGACCGACAGCACAGTTCCTGTCTTCACCATAAAAGACCTGTTTCATCCTGTCTGTGCTAACAAAATAAGAGTCTCAGAAAGCTAGCGTGCACAAGCTCGCAAGCTACGGCGTTTGATGCCAATGTATTTCTCCCCCGCCCTCAGCGACCGCTTTCTCACTTTCTTGCCCACCCGCACACTCACTGACGTCACTCACCTGCTGCCAGACATTAAAGGGCCACACACATATGCTACTCTCATAACAAAGTGTTTAAAAACGAGTATGCAAGTTGGACAAATGAGATGCCAAATCCAACCACTTTCATGTGGTATTGGACAGAAAGGAGGACTTTTTTTTTCCTCCATTTGAAAATGCGGACGTTATCAACACCACTGTCTAATTCCAATCAATGCAAGTCATCAGAATCAAATACACCAACTTATATTCTTGTCTTCATGAAAGAAAGGAATCTATGTGTGTTAAACATGCTTGTATTATCATTAAACACAATTAACTTGTTAACAAAAATGTCTCTTTCATAAATAAATAAATATAAATTATAAATAGGAATGAGGTAGATCTCCTCGACTTGGTCAATTGAAAAGTAGCTCGCCTGCAGAAAAAGTGTGAGCGCCCCTGCTGTAACCACTACCAGTGTCGAGGAGGCTAATTACTCACATTTTGCTCACAACTTAAAGCATAAAAATTAGCGGAGAAACAGCTCATGTTTTAAAATATCATAAGCTAAGGTACTCATAAAAAGTAAAAAAAAAACGTTATTGTAAATTGAGGTACTACTGTACTTCCTTGTTTTTATAGACCAAATTTTGGGTGTATTTTGGGTGCATTTAGTGTTTGCAACCACAACACGGAATGCCGTCTTGCACATGCAACTAAATATAACAGATTGCGTTTGTTTGTGCGGTCAGCAGTGTGTGGTTGTTTATCCCTGCCGAGTCAGCGTGGCTGCTTCCTTAATTAATTGACCCACCTTCTCTTTTTCCACGCAGTCGACATTGCAGAGGAGCTTGGACGGCATGCAAAGTTGTGAAATTTCCTCAGACGGCACTGATGATCCTCTACTTCGCGGCCCGCGCACTCCTCGGCAGCCTCGAATAGTCGTGATCGGTGCTGGCTTGGCCGGCCTCGCCGCAACCAAGGTCCTGCTGAAGAGGGGCTTCACAGATGTCACAGTCCTAGAGGCCTTAGACCACATCGGTGGCAGAGTTCAGAGCGTTACGCACGGTGAGAAAAAAAAAAAAAAAAGAAGTCAGTCCAGTTAATCGTGCCGGATAAAGTGATCACATTGTTTTCCATGATGGCATGATTTGAAAAGGTATAAGACTCCTTTTGGATTGTTGCTCTGATTTAAAGCACCTCTAAAGATAAACCTTCCTTGCAAGCTGTGCTTGTAATGTTGTGGCTTTGTAACTTTTTTGTTTTTGATAAAAAAAACAAAAAAAAAAAAACATCCATCCATCCAAACAACAACTTGGAATGTCCCGACATTTTTGTCCTTGGATCCAATCCGATTTAGAGTCCCAATCGATGACAATACATTATAGAACTGAAAATGTTTTATTGCAAATAACTGAAATAAACACTATTGTATTTTTCAGACCCTAAGGCGCAACGGATAATAATGCGCACTGCCCAGGTCTATTTTCAAACAAAAGGTGCACCAGATTTTAGGGCGCTTTAAAGTGGTCATGTTAGGACTTTTTTTCTACATCTAAAACACTTCCTTGCGGTCTACATAACATGTAATGGTGGTTCTTTTGTCAAAATGTCGCATGGATTATGTTATACAGACCTTTCTTCAAGTCGCTTTATGGCCGTCTCTTCAGGGTGTGTGGTCTTATGTACGTGCCTCCATTTCGACAGTGTCATCTCCACGTCATCGGTGTTGTACTGGTAGTTTTTAGCGCTTCCGTGGCGAGTCTACTGACAAATACAAGTTAGAATTGTACCCAAATTTGTATTAGAAATGGCAACAGCAGAGGATGAATGCTCCACAACAGGAGGATAGAGAAAAGGGAGCTTATTGACTCCGGTGTTGGACTACAATGGCGGAGGCACGCAAATGTTCGGGACTTATGCAGATCCAAAATATTAAAGGTGTAACGGTACACAAACATTTTGGTTTAGAGGTCACGGTTCGGTTCATTTTCGGCACAGTAAGAAAACAACAAAATATACATTTTTTTGGTTATTTATTTCCCAAATTTGTAAACAATGGCTTGATCCTTTTAACATTGGGAAAACTATAATAATTCTTACTACATTAATCCACATTAAACTGCCTAAAGTTGTTGCTTAGATTAAATAAAATGACACAACTTTTTTTCCACATATAAAAAGTGCAACATTAAATAGTTTCAAGTCAACTCATCATGCTTCATTTATTACAGCATTGGGGAAGCCTGTAGTTGATTTTTTTATTATGTAAATGTTATATTTGTATCAACATGTGACAGCAGGGACCCTGCCATTCAAAACTAGGCTGCTTAATTACTAATAATTACTGTAACTATAGCTGAAAAATAGTACAGTAGCAATAGGAGAGAGATTCATCCCTGAACACCAAGGAGTTCATGTAGGCTTTATGATGCACTTAAATTATTATATACACTATCACATACAGAAACTCTTCATTTAACATAATGTCCTTTTTTTGCTGCTTCAACACACACGCACGCACACACACACACACACACACACACACACACACACACACACACACACACACACACACACACACACAGCAAAATGAGCTAACGTTACGCTTAAAGCTAACTAGCTTTCACCTAAAGCCAGGACTGTGAGTGACCTGAACTGCAGTTTGTTTGTAGAAGGTCAACAGGCTCATAGTGATGTTTAGAAAGTAGTTGACTTGGAAGTGTTTAGCATAATTTGGGGAGAGTCCGTTGCTCCCCTGCTAAACGCCTATCTGCTCGACGCTGAAGCGCTGACTAGATGCGCTCTGAATACGCACTGCTGATTGGCTTGTTATCGCTACTGTTGTAACCAATCAGATGGTTGTGTGGGAGGGACAATGCAGGGTGCTGTGCAGGAGACAGAGGCAAAACGGAGCGGAGCAGCTTGTTAAGACGTTAACGTTGGACCCCGACTTAAACAAGTTGAAAAACTTATTCGGGTGTTACCATTTAGTGGTCAATTGTACGGAATATGTACTGTACTGTGCAATCTACTACTAAAAGTATCAATCAATCAATCAAAGCATAGGCGGCTACTTTATATGTTCGTGTGGAACTCGTTCGGTACTCCTCCGCACCGAACTGGAACCCCTGTATCGAAACGGTTCAATACAAATACACGTACCGTTACACCCCTACAAAATACACATCAGTTTTGCATAATATTGTGAAACAAAAAACAAAAAAACGCCCGATAATGTGTCCTAATAGGTGCCATCAGGGTTCTTATACACACAGCATAATAATACCTGTATGTTGAAGCACAGTACGTCTGACTACGGTAGCCGTAAAGCTGCGTGTTCCATCAAGCGGTGCAACTTTGTATCTTACCAGAGTCGTACTAAAACATTTTGACAGATTTTTGAGCGCTGTGTGTAATTTTCTATATTCTCAATGGAACATCGTTTTGGTGTTGCTTGCTAACTTGTACTTGTAAGAGTCATTTATTGAACAGGCATCAGTCAGCCTGCATTGATTGATTGATACTTTTATTAGTAGATTGCAGTTTAGTACACTAAATGGTAACACCCGAATAAGTTTTTCAACTTGTTTAAGTCGGGGTCCACGTTAATCAATTCATGGTCAGACTACACGCATCTCTTATGTGTGAGTGCCATCTACCGGTTACACTTATTTAATCTTGTATGCTTCCATAGCGGGTCTACTGACGAATAAAAGTTAGAATTTTACCCAAATTTTTATTAGAAATAGTAACAGCGGAAGATGAATGCCCCACAACAAGAGGATAGAGAAAAGGGTAGCTTATTGACCTTGGACTACAATGGTGGACCTGCGCATATGTTCGGGACTTATGTAGATCCAAAATACACTTCGGTTTTGCATAATATTGCGAAACAAAATGCCCGGTAACGTCTCCTAATAGGTGCCATTTTGGGGTTCTTATACACACAGCTTAATAATACAGCTATGTTGAAGCACAGTACGTCTGACTATGGTAGCCGTAATGCCCAGTGTTCCATCGAGCAGTGCAACTTCGTAGCTTACCAGAGTTGTACTAAAACATTTTGACAGATTTTTGAGCGCTATGTGTAATTTTTTATATTCTCAATGGAACATCATAGTTTTGGTGTTGCTTGCTAACTTGTACTTGTAAGGGTCATTTATTGAACAGGCATCAGTCAGCGTGCAGACTACACGTATCTCTTATGTGTGACTGCCATCTACTTGTCACACTTATTTCATATTGTACCACATAAAGTTGCTTCGAGGTCGGTAAGCACAAGCAGAATAATACGTACATTAGGTGCACCCAAATATAAGGCGCATTGTCGATTTTTGAGAAAATTAAAGGATTTTAGGTGTGCCTTACAGTCTGAAAAACAGGAAATGTCCTTAAAATCAGGGCTGATAATTGCCTTTTTTTTTCCAACAAATTGACGTTTGGCTGTTGACCAGCCAAGTCCGACAGATCTTTACTGCGGCCGTGTCCCTGGCTTTACACGCCAAAGATTGTACTCGCGTGAAAGATTCTTTCAAAATGGATGCACTTACATTTTCATATTCCTTGTTACACACATGCAAAACTTGAAGATATTCTCGGAGGGTGCATGTCTTGCCAGAACACCGGCTCGGATTTGAGATACTAATCCTCCCCACCATGGCGAAAAATATTTTTATCTTCAAAATTCTACACACAATACCCCACAATGACATTATGATTATTTTTCGTAATTTTGCAAACTTATTACTAAAATTTGAGCGAAAGCTGCAGAAACGCGTCTCCATCAACAGGAAACCGCTTGTAAGATACCAACCCTCACTACTATGCCGGAAAATAAATGGTTTCTTTCACGTAACATTATCACTGGAGTACTAGAGGTAAATGAATGGCTAAGCATGCCACACACACACACGCACACACACACACACACACACACACACCGAGCAGTATGACACAAAAAGCTAAAAAATTAGATTCAATTGGTTTTCACGGAAAAAGCAAAGTAATATATCAATTGGTTAACAAAAATAGCAGTTATAACAAGAGCCGAAACAGTTCCTAAGATGAAATGTTATACTTTTATTATATTCAACAATGTTCCAATCAAAGACACTGCAATTTAAAAAAAACAAAAACAAACAAAAAAACTTCTGACTGCTAACCTTTAAATTGAACCATCATATCACAAATGGAACACATGTAACGCTCGTTTTTGGGCCGAGGCTTGCAAAAGGGTTGAATGAGATATCAATAGTATCGCTATCTGGATCGATCACCCTTACTTTACATTAAAGCAGTGTTTCTTAACCATAGGGCCAGGGCTCATTTTTGGGCTGCGAGCACCCCTAGAGCATGGGTGTCAAACTCTGGCCCGCGGGCCAAATCTGGCCCACTGTGTAATTTAATTTGGCCCTTAAGGCGATATCAATTTACCATTAGAGCTGGCCCGCCGCTGTAACACTGCATTCACCGCTAATACTCATACTTGCCAACCCTCCTAATTTTCCCGGTAGACTCCCGAAGTTCAGTGCCCCTCCCGAAAATCTCCCGGGGCAACCATTCTCCCAAATTTCTACTGATTTCCACCTGGACAACTATATTGGGGGCGTGCATTTAAGGCACTGCCTTTAGCGTTCTCTACAACCTGTCGTCACGTCCGCTTTTCTTCCATACTAACAGCGTGTCACATAATATTTGTGGCTTTTACACACACACACACACACACACACACACACACACACACACACACAAGTGAATGCAAGGCAAACTTGGTTAACAGCCATACAGGTCACACTGAGGGTGGCCGTATAAACAACTTTAGCACTGTTACAAATATGCGCCACACTGTGAACCCACACCAAACAAGAATGACAAACACATTTCGGGTGAACATCCGCACCGTAACACAACAGAACAAATACCCAGAAACCCTTGCAGCACTAACTCTTCAGGGAAACTTCCATCAAACTGACCAATAATTAACGTTTTATACATGCATTTCCTTTTGCTACTTCAAGGCTTGAATGTTTGGTTCATTCATTAATGTTATTTTATTTTCAAATGTATTATTAGCCTGCGGAAAAAAAATTATATTTACCTCAGAAGATTGCAAATAGAAAAAAAGACATAGCATTTTTATTAACAATTTATTTGATATGCCATTGATATTCTTTTAATTATTATTATTATTATTTGAAACTGGATTTTGCATGTCACTAAAGTTATACAAGCCTTGCTTGTTCAATATTTAATGCAAAACTTGTTTGGGTCCCTATTAAAAGGTTCATTTGTTCAACCTTGGCCCGTGGCTTTGTTCCATTTAAAATTTTGGCCCACTCTGTATTTGAGTTTGACACCCCTGCCCTGGAGAGTCGCCAAAAATATCTGTTTCTCTAGTACTCAGTTGTAATACACTTTTCCACCACTTGTGGCGGTACAGACAATATCAAACGGAAGAAGTCTGGCGCTAAAGTCATAGAAAAGTTTAAGCGCAAAAATTATGACTAAAGTGGTGATTTTTTTCTTAAATGTTATTGACAATTTAGTTAAGAAACATAATCCTTATTCATTTTCGCACAAAAGTATTGTATGTGTATCAAATAACATTTCTAAATTAGTGTATTATTTTTAATGGGCTGTCACGCCAAATTTATTCTTCCTACAAAAACCTCCCCCCTCCCATTTACTTCCGGGGTCATGATTAGAACAGACGTTTTGTTAACGCTATATTATGAAAATATAACGCTATATTATAAAAATATAGACGTTTTGTTAATGCTATATTATAAAAAAATTTAAAAAACAATTTACAAACACAAGCTATGGGATGACATAAGAGGAAACATGACCCCGGAAGTAAATGCGTCATCCCATAGCTTGTGTTTGTAAATTGTTTTTTATTTTTTTTTATAATATAGCGTTAACAAAACGTCTGTATTTTTATAATATAGCGTTATATTTTTATAATATAGCGTTACCAAAACGTCATGACTCCGGAAGGTTAAAGCTTTAGCGTTTTGCTTCCTGTGTCACCCTGCTGAATGTGTCTGTGTGTGTGTGTGTGTGTGTGTGTTTGTAACATGTTTAGCAATTGTTTTTCGTCCAGTAATAATGTTACGTGGAATGAACCTTTTATTTTCCGGCATAGTGGTGAGGATTAATATCTTAGCTGTTTCCGTTGCAGCTTGCTCTCAAATTTTAGTGATAATTTTGCAAAATAAAATACAAAAATCACATTGTCATTATGGGGTACTGTGTGTAGAATTTTGAGGACAAAAATCGATGTATTACAAGTTCGAATAAGGCTGTAACATCACAAAATGGAAAAAGTGACACTCTGTGAATACAGCTGCGGTAAAGATCACCGATCAGTTAAAAAAAAAAAAAAAAGGTGCCAATATTTGCCTTCTCTAACAATGTTTTTATAATAATGGGTTGTACTTGTATAGCGCCTTTCTACCTTCAAGGTACTCAAAGCGCTTTGACACTTTTTTTTTCTCGTGTTTTCTAGGTGAAGCAGCTTTGGAGCTAGGAGCCACCTGGATCCACGGAGCCAATGGGAACCCGGTGTACCACCTGGCGGCGGACAACGGGCTGCTGGAGCGCAAAGATGGGGAGGCGAGCGTGGGGCGGCTCAGCCAGTACAGCAAGAACGGCGTTGCCTTCTACCAGACCGACGTGGGGAAGCGGGTCCCCAAGCATCTGGTGGAGGAGTTCAGTGACCTCTATAATGAGGTGAGAGGACACAAGTTGCACATTTTCCAGCATGACTTCCATCGCTTTCATGTTGCGCTGTTTCACTTACTTACATAATCGGCCCTTTTTTTATTCATCTTTAAAAAAGATTCATCCACCGCCTAAATTAAAATCAAATGGTTGGAAAGTTGGGTGAAATTAAAACTTCATGGCATTCTATTTTGACTCAGTGCGCTTAGGCCAAGGGTGTCCAAATTGCGGCCCGGGGGCCATTTGCGGCCCGCAGCTACTAATGGTTTAC
Source organism: Nerophis ophidion (assembly GCF_033978795.1). NCBI lineage: Eukaryota > Metazoa > Chordata > Actinopteri > Syngnathiformes > Syngnathidae > Nerophis > Nerophis ophidion. Next base: position 77,323,115 of record NC_084611.1, read on the forward strand.
CGACCTGCCACACATTCTGCAAAAATTGCAAAATTGATAGTATTGCAAAAATAAATAAAAAAACATTTAAAAAAAGTGGAATGAGGTGAAATCTAATGAGAAAAAGTGGCAAGGTTGACACAAAACTGCCATGCGGGCAGTTTTTTTCCCCTTTTGTCTTTTTCTTTTTTTTTCCATTGCTCAAAAAAAAAAAAGGACCAAAAAATATGTTATAATGAATTATTACTTAACAATTATCACTTTAAAATGTTTTATGAGGAAAAAATATTGCATATGTTGTGTGGTTGCCATATGAAAACATCAAAGTTTTGACAAAAGAGCATAAAACAATCAGAATAATAGTTCAAACTTAAAATCGACAGATATATCGGAAGTTGATCTTGAAATTTAAGTGTTAAAAGTAAAAAAAAACGAATAAAAATGTATCACTTTATGAGTGGGGAACCTTTCAGATCTCAAATATATTTAATAGGATTTTATTTAACTTTTCACTGGATTACTCAAATATTAAATAATTAAAATCAATGGTGTCCTGCATTATTGATCTTTGAGAGCTTTAATTGCTAAATAAAGGAACTCCTGAAGGAATCAATAAAGTACTATCTATCTATCCATCTAAATACTGCATATTTCAGTTTTACTATAAAAAACAAAGTTGTCTTTGACAGAAAAGGCATAAAAACGTATTTGTTTTATTTTATATCAACCTCAAGTTGATATAGAGATTTACTGTAAGCATTAAATAAAAAATTATCATAATAATTTGATTTATTTTTAAAATTTTACTGACTGAGACCCTCTATGCTCCCCAGGAGCCCTAAGGATAAAAAAAAAAAATCCATATATTTATGTTATGGTTTAAAAATGAAAAATATCAAAATGGCCCCCGCATACTTAATTTTTTTGTGTGCGGCCCTCTGTTTGGACACCCCTGGCTTAGGCAAATGTAAAAATAAGTTAACCATTACAACTAGTTACCGGTATTAAAGATACACGACAGTAAAATTCCTAAGGAATTAAATTAAAATGATCGTAAAACCGTGATTTCTAAACAATTTGATAACTCACGGACCCTTTCTGCTGGAGGAGCAAGCTACAGTCCTGGTCCAAAGTTTACGTACACTTGCAAAGAACATAATGTCATGGCTGTCTTGAGTTCCCAATAATGTCTACAACTCTTATTTTTCTTGTGATAGAGTGATTGGAGCACATACTTGTTGGTCAGAAGAAAACATTCATGAAGTTTGGTTCTTTTATGAATTTATTTTGAGTCTACTGAAAATGTGACCAAATCTGCTGGGTCAAAAGTATACATACAGCAATGTTAATATTTGGTTACATGTCCCTTGGCAAGTTTCACTGTAATAAGGCCGATCAGTAGCGGACGATTTTGGTGGGTTAGTGCGTCTGCCTCACAATACAAAGGTCAGGGGTTCAATCCCATGCTCGGGATATTTCTGTGTGGAGTTTGCATGTTCTCCCCGTGAATGCGTGGGTTCCCTCCGGGTACTCCGGCTTCCTCCCACTTCCAAAGACATGCACCTGGGGATAGGTTGAATGGCAACACTAAATTGGCCCTAGTGTGTGAATGTGAGTGTGAATGTTGTCTGTCTACCTATGTTGGGCCTGCGATGACGTGGCGACTTGTCCAGGGTGTACCCCGCCTTCCGCCCGATTGTAGCTGAGATAGGCGCCAGCGTCCCCCGCGACCCCAAAAGGGAATAAGCGGTAGAAAATGGATGGATGGATGTGGTCGCCATTTAATGCTGATCACAAACGCTGATTTCCTCTCTCTGACGCTGTATTTATTCTTAGTCCCCCGGCTGACAAGCGGCTAGCATGAAAATTGTGTGTAAGTCAAGGTAATAATCACGGCCATTGCATTTCTTAGTATCTTGACGGGGGACGACACTAAACATGTTAAACACCGAGAACAGGCCAAGAGCAGCTAACAGCAAAATTAACCGCTAAATTAACTTTAAAGGCCTACTGAAACCCACTACTACCGACTACGCAGTCTGATAAATTATATATCAATGATGAAATATTAAAGGGAAACATTATCACAATTTCAAATGGGTTAAAAACAATAAAAATCAGTTCCCAGTGGCATGTTGTATTTTTTGAAGTTTTTTTCTAAATTTTACCAGTCTCCGAATATCCCTAAAAAAAGCTTTAAAGTGCTTGATTTTTGCTATTTGCGATGCGACTATCCATTTCCCTGTGACGTCATACAGTGCTGCCAATGTAAACAAACAATGGCGAATAGCACAGCAAGATATAGTGACATTAGCTCGGATTCACACCCGGATTTCAGCAGCTTAAGCGATTCAACAGATTACGCATGTATTAAAACGGATGGTTGGAGTATGAAAGTATTGAAGTAGAAACTGAAGCTATTGAGCGAATAGCTATTGACGCTATTCGTAGCCATAGCATGGCCGAATAGCTGCGTTAGCATCGCCGGTAAAATGTGCGGACCAAACGATCAGGACTTTCGCATCTCCTGACACTGGAGCAACTTAAATCCGTCGATTGGTAAGTGTTTTTTTCGCATTAAAGGTGGGTGGAAGGAAACGTAATATAGTTGCAAATGCATCTGCAGGTTATCCATACATCTCTGTACCATGTCTGCTTTAGCACCGCCGGTAAATAGCATGTTAGCATCGATTAGCATAGCATGTTAGCATCGATTAGCTGGCAGTCAAAATCAACAAAACTCATCTTTGTGAATTCGTTGACTTTATCGTTGCAAATGCATCTACAGGTTATCCATACATCTCTGTGCCATGTCTGCTTTAGCACCGCCGGTAAATAGCATGTTAGTGTCAATTAGCATAGCATGCTAGCATCGATTAGCTGGCAGTCACGCCACAACCAAATATGTCTGATTAGCACATAAGTCAACATCAACAAAACTCACCTTTGTGATTTCGTTGACTTTATCGTTGCAAATGCATCTGCAGGTTATCCATACATCTCTGTGCCATGTCTGTCATCGCCGGTAAAATGTGGAGACACTCTGGCACATTCAATGGGGGTCTAGCGCAGACACTTTCACATCTTCGGGCCAGTGGTGCAACTTGAATCCCTCCCTGTTAGTGTTGTTACACCCTCCGGCAACACACAGATGAGGCATGATGTCTCCAAGGTTCTAAAAAATAGTCGAAAAAACGGAAAATAACAGAGCTGAGACCCAATGTTTGCAATGTGTTGAAAATTAAAATGGCGGATGTATTACCTCGGAGACGTCACGTTCTGACGTCATCGCAAAAAGAGGGATAAAAAGAAAGGCGTTTAATTCGCCAAAATTCACCCATTTAGAGTTCAGTTCGGAAATCGGTTGAAAAAATATATGGTCTTTTTTCTGCACCATCAAGGTATATATTGACGCTTACATAGGTCTGGTGATAATGTTTCCCTTTAACATTGCAACACATGCCAATACGGCCTTTTTAGTTTACAAAATGTAAAATTTCCCGCGAAGTATGATGACGCGTGCGTATGACGTCTCGGGTTGTAGCGGACATTATTTTCCAGCCCGATCCAAGCTATAAGTAGTCTGCTTTAATCGCATAATTACACAGTATTCTGGACATCTGTGTTGCTGAATCTTTTGCAATTTGTTCAATTAATTATGGAGAAGTCAAAGTAGAAAGATGGAGGTGGGAAGCTTTTAGCCTTTAGCCACACAAACACAGTCGGTGTTACCTTGTTTAAAATTCCCAAAGATGAAGCTTTACTATGGATCAGTGCGGTCAAGCGAACATGGATCCCGACCAAATGTCAACCGGCAGTTTTCGGTGAGAAAATTGTGGTAATAACTCAGCTCTTACCGGAGACATCAGCGAAGCTTCTGTCTTGCTGCAGCTGCATGGCTTCCCTCAGGGACTCTGGGTCAACACACCCGTGGCCACACCCTTCCGACTTTGAAGGTACTTTATAATCTCACTAAAAGACTAGTAACACAATAAGCAGATACAGGATTTTCCAGAATTATCCTAGCAAATGTGTCTATTAACATCTGAATCACTCTCACTGCCCTCGCCTTTTTTTTTTTTTTACTTTTTTTTTTCTAGTCCTTCACTCTAAATTTCCTCATCCACAAATCTTTCATCCTCGCTCATATAATGGGGAAATTGTTGCTTTCTCTGTCCGAATAGCTCTAGCTGCTGCTGGCAATGATTGTAAACAATGTTCAGATGTGAGGAACCCTACAACCCGTGACATCACGCGCACATCGTCTGCTACTTCCGGTAAAAGGCAAGGCTTTTTTATTGCGACCAAAAGTTGCGAACTTTTCTCGTCGATGTTCTTTACTAAATCCTTTCAGCAAAAATATGGCAATATCGCGAAATGATCAAGTATGACACATAGAATGGACCTGCTATCCCCGTTTAAATAAGAAAATCTCATTTCAGTAGGCCTTTAAACAACACCAAGAAACAAGTTTCGGAATAAACATGTAGGATAATGCCGGATCGATCCATAAATTGGTTGCGTTGATAGCAGGGGTAGTATCAGTATATGATTAAAGCAATATTTAAATTTTTTTTCAAAATTGTGTTGTTTTTCTTAGTCTGTCCGCCCTGAGATCTGTAGGTTGTGAGTTCAAATTCCGGCCGAGTCATACCAAAGACTATAAAAATGGGACCCATTACCTCCCTGCTTGGCACTCAGCATCAAGGGTTGGAATTGGGGGTTAAATCACGAAAAAGGATTCCCGGGCGTGGCCACCGCTGCTGCTGACTGCTCCCCTCACCTCCAAGGAGGTGATCAAGGGTGATGGGTCAAATACAGAGAATAATTTTGCCACACCTAGTGTGTGTGTGATAATTATTATTGGTACCTTAACTTTGCTTTAATGTTAACAAACTCAGGGAATAATTCCCTGGACACAAATGAGGAGTGTATTGTAGGTTTTACTTTTGTTTAGTGTACTGTTGACTTTGCTTTGATCAAATAGTTGTTGGTGACAAAATATAATAAGGAATTAGTTGAAATATTGTCAATAAATCTCATCATAAATGTGATCGATGTTGGTATCGGCCGGTCTCGCTCATGGATGATCGGAATCGTCAGAATAAAAAAAAACAAAGGAAAATCCCTAAAAAAATTACATAATTATTTCATGAGCAATACTATGAGTGTTTTATTCTGCTTATGATACGTTTTGGAAAATTTTTTATCCAGATACAATGTTTTTTTTGTACACAAGGACCAACAATCATACCATAGCCTTCTCCCTGCTCCAAGCACCTTATTCATTTCAACAAGGGCACAATTGGCCATTTGAAGAGACAAGATTTTAGTGACTAGGAGAGCATGATGGTGTGTGTGCATGATTAGTACCCTTTCATGGTGTTGCATCTGGGAAAGCAGTTGGAGATGCACGCACACACAGGCTTGTATTGTTTTTGCCATAGGGAGACTTAAAAAAATAAATCTAAACACCAAAACAACTTGACAAGAAATAATCAAACTTGTGTGGGTAAACGACTGAACTTGGCGGATGTCTCCACTTGGCTGTGTAAGGAACAGCAGCCTGGCATTTAAAACAAAAATATGTTGACTAAAATCAGGGATTGATTTGAGCAAAGTAGGATTTTTTTTTATCCTTTGGCTGACTTTTTAAATTCTAACCGAAAGGATCTGTTTTAGCGGCGTTGGCTGCAGAATGGTCAGCATGTGCATGTTATTATTTTAGTAATCGAGTCATATATCGATTAGTTTGTTCAATTAATCGAGTAATCGGATAAAACACACTTTGTATTCTCACTGCATATTTTGAGGGAAAATTGTTGAAATAAACACATTTTCTGCTCGGCCTAACCTTTGTCATAATAAATGCACATCATCAACATTGAAATTGCACATTTAACACGTGCGCAAATAATAAAAAACATTTACTTTTATTTAAATCTGGGGTGTCAAATTAAGAAAAAATCTACTCCCAGGTGGGCTGGACTGGTAAAATCACAGCAAGATAACGTAAAAATAAAGACAACTTTCAAATTGTTTTTTAATTTGTTTAAAAATAGAACAAGCACATTCTGAAAATGTACAAATTATAATGTTTTTTTTTTTACACTTACATGTTGCGGTTAATAGTATTCGACCTTTTGTTTTTTCGTTATTTATACGTTATGAAAAAATTATGTGATAATGTTCATCAGTCCACTCACTGGTGTTAATTTTCAATCTATCAAGATAAAAAAATAATATCAAAATCAAATTACAGGATGTTATTTATGCAGTTTGCTCATTTTCCTCAACTTGTGCATTAACATCATGTGGTTTATTTTTTTACATATGGAGCATAATCTGCAAAGATACAAATAATTGCTATTACGACATTTAGTGGACACTTTTAAAACAGCGGTTGCTTTCATTCAAAAATTCCACCTGTTCGTGGGCAGTATGTTTGACACCCACTAGTAATAACTACAATACTTACAGTGTCAACACTTTGTAAGGCGCAACATAAGACTGTATTCAGCCTCATGGTAAAGACACACAGCAGTCGAAACACAAGTGTATGTAAAGTCTACTGTATAATACTTGCAAATGATACTCAGAAATGTTATTGGAAAAAAAATACATATATACACAGATATACTGTATATATATATATATATATATATATATATATAGTATATTAAATGTGACATTAGAAACAACACAAAAGTACCGGCATCGATTCCCAAGTACCGGGAATGGGTACAGGATCGGTAAAAAGGTACCCGGCCTATTCTTCACATTTTATGACTGTTTGTGCTCAACAAAAAACACAAAAAACATAAAATCGTCTAGTAAACTATTAATCAAACTGATTGATTATGTATTTGTTCTTTCTCATGGAAAAAAATATCTATGGTTTCACTTCCTTGGGTCCGCTGACCCAAAGGTTAGGGGCCGTCGACCTCGCTCTATCGCCGCAGTCTGCACATCCATCCTTCCCTCTTTTGCAGACTTCTGACTTCCCGTCTACGCTCGCCCCCACTTTTAGGTGTACAAGCTGACGCAGGAGTTCTTCCGAGACGGGAAACCGGTCGGCGCCGAAAGCCAGAACAGCGTGGGCATCTTCACGCGAGACGTTGTGCGCAAGCGGATCATGCAGGATCCTGATGATTCCCAGAGCACCAAGAAGCTGAAATTGTCTCTGCTTCAACAGTACCTCAAGGTCTGTCGTCCATTTCAACTGCATTCTTTCTCTGGATTAAAGGGCGTTCTGTGTTTGGGAGCAATTATCAGCTCCTTCATGGAGGATTTAGTCAAAATTCGTACAGTTTTGTCAAAAATATGTTTTATAGCCCCTATAATTTGCAGCTCTCAAGCTTCTCTTATGTCCTGCTCAGCTGTGTTATGTGCATATTTCCTCTCACGTAGTTAGGGATGGGTACCAAATTCCATACTTTTACTGGTAATTTCCGGTCCTGCAGCGTGATTACTTGTGCAAAGGTGGACAGGCAGTTAACATCTAAATGTCCTCCAATAAGCACACAGGGTTGGTATTTTCTTAAATTTTTTTAAAGTAATGTACAAACCCCGTTTCCATATGAGTTGGGAAATTGTGTTAGATGTAAATATAAACGGAATACAATGATTTGCAAATCATTTTCAACCCATATTCAACTGAATGCACTACAAAGACAAGATATTTGATGCGGGGGCCGTTTTGATATTTTTCATTTTCAAACCATAACAAAATATATGGATCCTTTTTTTTTTTTTACCTTTAGGACTCCCAGGGACCATAGAGGGTCTCCGTCATTAACATGTTAAAAATAAGTCAAATTATTATTTTCATTTTTTATTTACGCTTACAGTAAATCTCTATATCAACTGCAGGTTGATATAAAGTTAAAAAAAAAAAAAAAAGGTTTTATGCCTTTTCAGTCAAAGAAAACTTTGTTTTTTATAGTAAAACAGAAATATGCAGTATTTCCCCCATTGCCCAAAACATTCAGAAAGCAATGTATGATCGGAAGTAATTGGAGCCCTAAAATGATCAATAATGCAGAACAGCATTGATTTAAATGTATTATTATATCTGAGTAATCACAGTGACAAAATAAATAAAATCCCACTAAATATCTATGGGATCCAAAAGGTCCCCCACTCATAAAGTGATACATTTTTAATATTATTTGTTTTACTTTCAACACTTAAGTTACAATACCAAGTTCAGATATTTTTACGTTTGAACTACTATTTTGTTGTTTTTATGCTCTTTTGTCAAAGAAAACACTGTTTTTATATGGCAACCACACAGTATGTGCACATTTTCCACATAAAACATCCATCCATCCATTCTCTACCGCTTATTCCCTATTGGGGTCGCGGGGGGCGCTGGCGCCTATCCCAGCTACAAAATATTTGAAGTAATTGGAGCCTTAAATAGGTCAATAATTCATTATTTTTTAGCATTGGCATTAAGAGCAAAATAAAGAAAAACAAAACAAAAACAAACAACCTGCATGGCAGCTTTGTGTCAACATTGCAACGTTCCCCTGTTAGATTTCACCTCATTCTACTTTTTTTAGTGTTTATTTTTTTATTTTTGCAATAGCATTTCCGGAATGTGTGGCGGGCCACTAAACAATTAGCTGCGGGCCGCAAATGGCCCCCGGGCCGCACTTTGGACACCCTGGTCTATTGTCACCAGAGAATCAGGAATAGTAGCATCAACAAACACAGAATGTCTCGACAAATGCTGGCTCACACTCAATTTGAATAGAACTGATTGCAAACCGAAAACAGGTGAGGGGAAATGCTCTGTGACAAAGACGTGTGAAGCGGTCACGAAAAAACACCAGTACAACAGGAAGAGTCACCAAAATAAAAGCACGGGACAGGAACTAACACACTGGAGAACACCGAACAAGCCGTGACAGCAGTTTTCCTTTAAATTGCATAGTAGGTGTACAAATTCACATTTATATATCATGCTAATTTTTATTTTAGTTTAAAATATATATATATACATATATACGGAGTATTCGAGCTGTAATTTTTTGTAGGCCAATTTTTGTTAAAATGCAAACGTGGATTTTTTATTTTTAAGGACAGTTGATTTGCATGTAAAAACCATCGTTTTTATGGTTTATAATTAATATTGTTCGAAAATTTCCCACAAATAGAGTGTACATTTGTAATTTTTTGGGGTATTTAGACCCAAATCGTACCTTATAAATGTCACAAGTGATGATTTCCTTGATAAAAACAAGTGTCAATTTTTTGAACCGCTTAGATGTCTCAGATTATATTTTCTAAATGGACGGGGTTTGTATTTAAATCCTCTTAAATCAATGTTTCTCAAACATTTTTCACCAAGTACCACCTCACAAAAAAACTTGGCTTTCCAAGTGCCACCATAATTACCAAAAATAAAATACAGTAGGCTTTATTTTAAAAAGTATATTTAATACTTTGGGCCACTGTAACATTACATACTGTTTGAACAGTAACACTATGTTGGTTTGAATATAGGAAAATAAAACACTGTACTTTAATCAAGCGATTCTTTGGTGTACCAATAGATGTGGTACACGCACCACAGTTTGAGAATTGACTGTTTTAAGTTATTTTAATGCATTTTAATTTGCAGTGAAAACCCTCCTGTGTTCCAAAACAAATGAAGAGACCTAAGGGAGCGGCCCAAAAGAACAAAAGACAGCGAGGTGATCAAGCCAACCGTACAAAGGCCCCGCAATTTGTCACCGCACGACTACCCATAACAATTAAAAGGACGGAAACCACATTTTAAAGTAAATGTCAAACAAGAACTGAGAAAAAACCAAAAACGCCGCAATAAATAGAGCGAGCGCACACCTGATGCCACCTATTTATAGCTCCAGAAGAGGGCGGGACCAACCTCAGCTGCTTTCTGCAAAAATACAGAACCACAGAGGGTGAAAAAGCAACAACAGCCTGACTTAATGGTTGTATTTTCTTTATTTTGCACTAACCTACTCAGTGGCTTAGTGGTTAGAGCATGGGTGTCAAACTCTGGCCCGCGGGCCAAATTTGGCCCGCCGTTTAATTTCATTTGGCCCTTGAGGCAATATCAAATTAACATTAGAGCTGGCTCGCCGGTAACACCACATTCATCGCTAATACTCATACTTGCCAACCCTCCCGATTTTCCCAGGAGACTCCCGAAGTTTAGTGCCCTTCCCGAAAATCTCCCTGGGCAACCATTCTCTCGATTTCCACACGGACAACAATATAGGGAGCGTGCCTTAAAGGCACTGCCTTTAGCGTCCTCTACAACATGTCGTCACGTCCTCTTTTCCTCCATATAAACATCGTGCTGGCCAAGTCACATGATATATGCGGCTTTCACAAACACATACTTGGTCAACAGCCATACAGGTCACACTGAGGGTGGCCGTATAAAAAACTTTAACATTGTTACAAATGTGCGCCACACTGTGAAACCACACCAAACAAGAATGACAAAACACATTTCGGGAGAACACCTGCACCGTAACACAACATAAACACAACAGAACAAATACCCAGATACCCTTGCAGCACTAACTCTTTCGGAACGCTACAATATACACCCCCCGCTACTACCAAACCCCGCCCACCTCATTTTTATTTTATTTTTGAATTTATTAGCCTGTGGAAAAAGTTAATGTTGATATTTACCTCAGAAGGCTGAAAATAGAAAAGAGGCATACATTTTTTTAATTACATTTTATTTAATATACCACTGATGTTTTTCGAAAGTTGATTTTGCACTATTACGTTATATAAGATCTGCTTGTTCTATGGGAGGAAGCCCAAATACCCGGAGGGAACCCACACAGTCCCGGGGAGAACATGCAAACTCCACACAGAAAGATCCCGAGCCCGGAATTGAACCCAGGATTACTCAGGACCTTCGTATTGTGAAGCAGATGCACTAATCCCTGTTCCACCGTGCTGCCCTATTTAAGCCTTGCTTGTTCAATATTCAATGCAAAACTGGTTTGGGTCCCTATTAAAAAGGTAAATATTTTCAACCTTGGCCCGCGGCTTTGTTCAGTTTTAAATTTTGGCCCACTCTGTATTTGAGTTTGACACCCCTGGGTAGAGTGTCCGCCCTGAAATCAGAGTCATGCCAAAGACTATAAAAATGGGAACCATTACCTCCATGCTTAGCACTCAGCATCAAGGGTCGGAATTGGGGGTTAAATCACCAAAAATGATTTCCGGGCGCGGCACCACTGCTGCTCACTGCTTCCCTCACCTCCGAGGGGGACAAGGGGATGCCGAGGACAAATTTCACCACACCTAGTGTGTGTGTGTGTGTGACAATAGTTGATACTTACACTTTACTTTAGTAACTTTTTTTCTTCTCATAAAATGGTGTGTAAAATGAATGTGATTTAATTGTATCAATGTAGTATTAATACATTATTTTGTGTAAATACATTTACTGTATTTCCTAGAATTGCCGCAGGGCATATAGTATGCACCTGCCGGGTCAAACTCGCTTCGCAAAATAATTAGCGCATGCTTAGTATCACCGCCTGGTCAAACTCGTGATGTCACGAGTGACACTTCCCCTGTCATCATTTTCAAAATGGATGAGGCTGATTTCAATACCGGTAATTTGAAATCGCATAAAGGGAAGAAGATTAAGAGCTATTCAGTAGGATTTAAGGTCCAAGATTACATCACACTCAAATTTTTACTGCATGCCTTTGGTAAGTGCCGGAGTGAGAAGAGGTTTTAAAATAATTAGCGCATGCTTACTTTTACCGCATGCCTTTGGTAAGCGCAGGAGTGAGAAGAGGTTTTAAAATAATTAGCGCATGCTTACTTTTACCGCATGCCTTTGGTAAGTGCAGGAGTGAGAAGAGGTTTTAAATGAATTAGCGCCCCGGCGGCAATTCAAGGAAATACGGTAGTTTAAAAAATTTTTGGGGGAATATTTTTTATCACAGTCATAATCAACTAACTGGAGAAAAATGTCAAACATATTTAAAGATCATGACATTTTAACTCTGTGTTATCTATTTACTTGGTATCCGTTTGATACAAAAAAAAAATCCGGGTCGACCACTCCGATATCAACCGAATATTTTTTTCCCTCAAGTAATAAAGTAAATCCAATGGATCCCCAAAATATGAAGAAAAACGTATTTAATTTAAAATAAATGTAGTTTTACATGCAGAAAACAATGCAAAATATGGATGGAGAAATGACTACCTTTATTGAAGACTGCTGTTGACAGTGATTAGCGGAGAAGAGGGGAAAGCCAATGGGACGCAACTTTTCTACAAGTTATTTCTTGAATTCAATCGCATTCTTTAATATCCTATTTATCAAAGTGCTTGTACTCACAACTGTCTTTGGCCCCATGGTAGTTGATTTTAACAATAATAGAAGCTGCTGTATTGTTGGACATTAATACAGTATATGGTAACGTTACTTTGGTGTTCATTGAAATATTTCATGTCTATTATACGTTCTACGTTTCTAGCCATAACATCTGTGTTTCCGCTTCATCTGTCGGTTTTGAAGGTTGCAAAAGGAGTGAATGTGTTCCCCCATAAGTTGTTTATATTCAGATAAGTTAATGTGGCCATCTTGATTTTTGACCTTGTAACTGGAACGCTCAGAACTCTGCTGTGACATTCTTTCTTGAGTAGACAAAGCAGGAACAACAACATAAAACAATATATCAACTCTCTGTTGCTCAAACGGCACACCTGTCGTTCTCCTACTTATCTCAGAGCTACTTCTGGTTCCTGTCGACAACGCTAAGCATTCTGTGTAATGTAGTATACAAATATATATTGTGTATTGTATTTTAATATTTATGTAACATTTATTTATGAAAGGTAAGACAATTAAGAACATATTTTCATTTGCAATGTTGACCTAGCAAAGAGGCATGTTGGAGATGTTGAAGTGTGATAATAATCCCTCGTTGTTCCTATGGATCACAACAGTTCACAAATGGTTTTAATGTGCGGATGTTAATATGATGGCACATAAATGAATGTTAAAGAAAGACATATACTTTTGAAGCGTAAAACATATATGGAGAATGTCCGCGATTATTTAAATATAATTACTATTATAAAAGTACAGAAATCTCAGTATGTACTTTTACTGCCATATTTTGTCAAATTTTAAGTTTGTGTAGTGTAAAACATCAATGTTTGTTAAAAAATGTGCTTTTTGAGGGAAGGTTCCAAGGAACACACAACTAATTCATACAGTGGGGCGAAAAAGTATTTAGTCAGCCACCGATTGTGCAAGTTCTCCCACTTAAAATGATGACAGAGGTCTGTAATTTTCATCATAGGTACACTTCAACTGTGAGAGACAGAATGTGAAAAAAAATCCAGCAATTCACATTGTAGGAATTTTAAAGAATTTATTTGTAAATTATGGTGGAAAATAAGTATTTGGTCAATAACAAAAATTCAACTCAATACTTTGTAATATAACGTTTGTTGGCAATAACAGAAGTCAAACGATTGCTACATGTCTTTACCAGGTTTGCACACACAGTAGCTGGTCTTTATGCCCATTTCTGTAATGTTTTGGGGCTGTGGCCAAGCAACACGGACTTTCAACTCCCTCCACAGATTTTCTATGGGGTTGAGGTCTGGAGACTGGCTAGGCCACTCCAGGACTTTTAAATGCTTCTTATGGAGCCACTTCTTCGTTGCCCGGGCGGTGTGTTTGGGATCATTGTCATGCTGGAAGACCCAGCCACACTTTATCTTGAAAGCTCTCACTGATGGAAGGAGGTTTTGGCTCAAAATCTCACGATACATGGCCCCATTCATTCTTTCCTTAACACAGATCAATCGTCCTGTCCCCTTAGCCGAAAAAACAGCCCCAAAGCATGATGTTTCCACCCCCATGCTTCACAGTAGGTATGGTGTTCTTGGGATGTAACTCAGTATTCTTCTTCCTCCAAACACGACGAGTTGAGTTTATACCAAAATGGATACATGGATGATACAGCAGAGGATTGGGAGAATGTCATGTGGTCAGATGAAACCAATATATAACTTTTTGGTATAAACTCAACTCGTCGTGTTTGGAGGAAGAAGAATACTGAATTGCATCCCAAGAACACCACACCTACTGTGAAGCAGGGGGGTGGAAACATCATGATTTGGGGCTGTTTTTCTGCTAAGGGGACAGGACGGTTGATGCGGCCATGCATCGTGAGATTTTGAGCCAAAACCTCTTTCCATCAGTGAGAGCTTTGAATGGTTGATCAAATACTTATTTTCCACCATAATTTACAAATAAATTCTTCAAAATTCCTACAATGTGAATTCCTGGATTTTTTTTCCACATTCTGTCTCTCACAGTTGAAGTGTACCTATGATGAAAATTACAGACCTCTGTACAATCGGTGGCTGACTAAATACTTTTTTGCCCCACTGTATGGTTGTTTGAGATAGTAGAAGTTAAAAAAGGTCTACTATCACACGGTAGCATGTTGTCTTTGCTTTTTCTTAGGTAGAGAGTTGTGAAAGCAGCTCCCCCAACATGGACGAGGTGTCTCTGAGTGAATTTGGCGAGTGGACGGAGATCCCCGGCGCACATTACGTCATACCCGGAGGTTTCACAAAGATCGTAGAGGTCCTGGCCCAGGATATCCCCTCCAACACTGTCTGCCTTAGCAAACCAGTCCGCTGTATCCACTGGAACTACTCTGCACAGAATCACGACTTAATCGCCAGGAACAACGACATAAACCGGGACAAAAACCACAATCGAAATGACCACGGACGGCGAGATCCCCCGATGCTGGCGAGCCCTATCTGTGTGGAGTGCGAAGACGAGGAGTGGATTACGGCCGACCATGTGATCGTGACGGTCTCTTTGGGCTGGCTGAAGAACAACCACGAGGCCATGTTCTCGCCCTCTCTGCCCGAGGACAAGGTGCTGGCCATCGAGAAGCTGGGGATAAGCACCACCGACAAGATCTTCTTAGAGTACGCCGAGCCCTTCTGGAGTTCCGAGTGTAACAGCTTTCAGTTTGTGTGGGAAGACGAGGCCCAGCTGGCACATATGACCTACCCCGAGGAACTGTGGTACAAGAAGATCAGCAGCTTTGACGTCCTCTACCCGCCTGAGCGCTACGGCTACATGCTGAGTGGCTGGATATGTGGCCAGGAGGCGCTCTTCATGGAGCGGTGTGATGACGAAACCGTAGCGGAGGCCTGCACCGAGCTTCTCAGGCACTTTACAGGTCAGTGTGCTCACACGATAAAATGGTGGTCCAGTCCAGGGGGGGACAGGATCCAGCCTAGCTACGACCGAAATGAAGACTAGAAAATGGTTGGATGGATGAGCAGCAACTGTTGGTAATCACGGATCAGAATCAAGAACTTTTTCTATTCTGAAAACTCCCCAGAGATATATACAACCCATACCAGCCTACTTTTTAGCATGCGTTCATAGTCAAATTAGTCTTTAGCATTGGACTACTGTACATCTCATTGCATGGTTAATTAGGTTAACGGAAGATCAATTAATCAGCTAGAAAAGCACTCGGAGGGCGAAGAGCCCTGCCTGGCCTCATCTACCAATAGGGCTTGAAATGTGATTTCACAATGTGGGACCGCGATAGATCTTCAGCTCTCACTGGATCGGTTCGCAGCCGAGTGTGAAGCGACGGGGATGAGAATCAGCACCTCCTAGTCCGAGTCCATGGTTCTCGCCCGGAATAGTGTGGAGTGCCATCTCCGGGTTGGGGAAGAGATCTTGCCCTACGTGAAAGAGTTCAAGTATCTTGGAGTCTTGTTCAGGAGTGAGGGAGGAGTGGATCGTGAGATCAACAGGCGGATCGGTGCGGCGTCTTCAGTAATGCAGAAGCTGTATCGATTCGTTGTGGTGAAGACGGAGCTGAGCCGGAAGGCAAAGCCCTCAATTTACCGGTCAATCTACGCTCCCATCCTCACCTATAGTCATGAGCTTTGGGTCATGACCAAAATGACAAGATCACGGGTACAAGCAGCCGAAATGAGTTTCCTCCGCTGGGTGGCAGGGCTCTCCCTTAGCGATAGGGTGGAAAGCTCTGTCATCCGGGGGGAGCTCAAAGTAAAGCCGCTGCTCCTGCACATCAAGAGGACCCATATGAGGTCGTTCAGGCATCTGGCCAGGATGCCACCTGAACGTCTCCCTAGGGTGGTGTTTAGAGCATGTCTGACCAGTAGAGGCCACGGGGAAGACCCAGGACACGTTGGGAAGACTATGTCTCCCGGCTGGCCTGGGAACGCCTCGGGATCCCCCGGGAAGAGCTGGACAAAGTGGCTGAGGAGAGCGACGTCTGGGCTTCTCTGCTTAGGCTGCTGCCCCCACGACCCGACCTCGGATAAGCGGAAGAAAACCATGTAAACCTTTTGTTTACATGGTCGTGCTGCAACCGTGGTAATGTGAGGGAGATCAACAAACTGGGTTTAAAGGAAACGTAGAAACAAACTGTACCCTGTGCCAAAGGCTTGCTACCTCCAAAAAAAAAAAAAAAGTACAATTGGTGGAATTGATCCAGATGAGCAAGTACAGTGGACAAGAGATATGAGTAAGCTGCCGCCATTGTCCAAGCCAAACTTGTATATATTAGGTCAACGGACTCGGTTCAAAGGGTTTTAAAGCTCATTGTCCGCCGTTCAAATTGTATAATCTATGGCTTTCATCTCTTATGTGTCCGGGACAGAGTAAGTCAGCCCAACTTCATTTAATAAGCAGGTTTCTCTGAAAAAATAAGACAAATATTACTTTTAAATACTTTGACTACTGCACTACTTGTGCGAAAATATTACTCAGTCATTTTTCTACTCACCCATGACTAAAAGTAAGCAGACAAGTTTTTTCCAAATTACTGTACGTTGTTTGTGGCCCACAACTAGCTTAGCTAAAATCCTACTAAATGCTACATGTGAAACCGAATAAAAGATGCTTTAACTGAAAAGATAACACACCAACATGTACCAGGTGATGGTGTTAAAAAGTCATGTTTGTAGGTCTCACTTTTTTAACTTCATAACCCCGACTTCCTTCGGCTTTGCTTCCATGCTGCAAATGAGCGAAATCTCACCAAATCCATTTTTTACCTGACGCGATCGTGGCAAATACTGATGTTGGTGCCATGTTTTGAACTTCCATCCATTAACTACCGCTTGTCCCGTTCTGGGTCGCGGGGGGTGCTGGAGCCGATCTCATCTGCATCCGGGCGGAAGGCGGCGTACACCCTGGACAAGTCGCCACCTCATGGCAGGGCCAACACGGATAGACAGACAACATTCACACACTAGGGCCATTTTAGTGTTGCCAATCAACCTATCCCCAGGTGCATGTCTTTGGAGGTGGGAGGAAGCCGGAGTACCCGGAGGGATCCCACACAGTCACGGGGAGAACATGCAAACTCAACACAGAAAGATCCAGAGCGCAGGATCGAATAGGACCTTCGTATTGTGTGGCAGACGACTAACCCCTGTTCCACCGTGCTGCCTGTTTTGAACTTCCATCCATCCATTTCCTACCGCTTATTCCCTTTGGGGGTGCGGGGGGCGCTGTTGCCTATCTCAGCAGTGTTTTGAACTTGTTAAAGAAAAGGACAAAACTAGAGCGCATAGTCTTGCATTCTCGATTGATTGATTGATTGATACTTTTATTAGTAGATTGCACAGTACAGTACATATTCCGTACAATTGACCACTAAATGGTAACACCCGAATAAGTTTTTCAACTTGTTTAAGTCGGGGTCCACGTTAATCAATTCATGGTAAATTCAGCCATGGGAATAAGCTATTCAGAGGCCCGCAAGACCCACGGTGACTACCATTAACCACATCTTTATAAAGACACGCTAAGAATAAATGGGTTGTACTTGTAATGCGCTTTTCTACCTTCAAGGTACTCAAAGCGCTTTGACACTACTTCCACATTTACCCATTCACACACACATTCACACACTGATGGAGGGAGCTGCCATGCAAGGCGCCAAACAGCACCCATCAGGAGCAAGGGTGAAGTGTCTTGCTCAGGACACAACGGACGTGACGAGGTTGGTACTAGGTGGGATTTGAACCAGGGACCCTCGGGTTGCGCACGGCCATTCTTCCACTGCGCCACGCCGACAAAAGAAAACTTTTGTCTTCTTGTCTCTCGTAATGATTGTGAACGATGGGAAAAATTCCAGAAAAATTGCAGTTGCCCTTTAAAGGCCTACTTAAACCCACTACTACCGACCACGCAGTCTGATAGTTTATATATCAATGATGAAATATTAACATTGCAACACATGCCAATACGGCCTTTTTAGTTTACTAAATTGCAATTTTAATTTCCCGGGAGTTTCTTGTTGAAAACGTTGCGGAACGATGTGTACGCGTGACGCCACGGACTGTAAGGAAATATTAGCGCTGCGCACACACCATTTTTCTACCGCTTATTCCCTTTTGGGGTCGCGGGGGGCGCTGGCGCCTATCTCAGCTACAATCGGGCGGAAGGCGGGGTACACCCTGGACAAGTCGCCACCTCATCGCAGGGCCAACACAGATAGACAACATTCACACTCACATTCACACACTAGGGCCAATTAAGTGTTGCCAATCAACCTATCCCCAGGTGCATGTCGTTTGCTTTAACCGCATAATTACACAGTATTCTGGACATCTGTGTTGCTGAATCTTTTGCAGTTTGTTCAATTAATAATGGAGAAGTCAAAGTAGAAAGATGGAGGTGGGAAGCTTTAGCTTTTAGCCACACAAACACACGGTGATTCCTTGTTTAAAATTCCCGGAGGTGAAGCTTTACTATGGATCAGAGTGCGGTCAAGCGAACATGGATCCCGACCAAATGTCAACCAGCAGTTTTCGGTGAGAAAATTGTGGTAATAAGTCGCCTCTTACCGGAGATCAGCTGAGCTTGTGCCGTCCATACAGCTGCCGTCGACTTCCATCAGACACTGGCCTCAAGACACCCGTGGACACACCCTTCCGACTATCAGGTACTATTAAACTCACTAAAACACTAGCAACACAATAGAAAGATGAGGGATTTCCCAGAATTATCCTAGTAAATGTGTCTAAAAACATCGGAATTCGTCCCAATGCAATTGCGTATTTGTTTTGTTTTTTCTAGTCCATCGCTATCAATATCCTCAAACACGAATCTTTCTTCCTCGCTCAAATTAATGGGGAAATTGTCGTTTTCTCGGTACGAATAGCTCTTTCTGTTGGAGGCTCCCATTATAAACAGTGTGAGGATGTGAGGAACCCTCACACCGGTGACGTCATCGTCTGCTACTTCCGGTAAAGGCAGGGCTTTTCTATTAGCGGCCAAAAGTTGCAAACTTTATCGTGGATGTTCTCTACTAAATCCTTTCAGCAAAAATATGGCAATATCGTGAAATGATCAAGTTTGACACATAGAATGGACCTGCTCTGCTATCCCCGTTTAAATAACAACATCTCATTTCAGTAGGCCTTTAATGTCCCCTTTGGATTCGAGCTTCAGTTGCTCGCTCAATTCTGCTGTTAACACAAACATGTCCCAGCAAAGGCAGTGTGAAAGATGCATGTGAATTGAATGAGATAGCAGGGGTTAAAGGGGTCATATCCATGCATTTTGCTGTATTGTTTACCGAGATTACAAAC
Organism: Nerophis ophidion; assembly: GCF_033978795.1. Classification (NCBI taxonomy): domain Eukaryota; kingdom Metazoa; phylum Chordata; class Actinopteri; order Syngnathiformes; family Syngnathidae; genus Nerophis; species Nerophis ophidion. The sequence continues at coordinate 77,342,753 of NC_084611.1, forward strand.
ACACGCACGCACGCATTGTCACCTTCCACAGCGCACTCATCTTCATTCGCTGAGATTCGACTTTTGACTTGGGCTTTAAAAACTGAAATGTGCGCACAAAGGAGCTGCTGACTCCCGGTCCCTGCAAACAAAAGCATCGTCAGTCTGTCAGCTGCGCCGCTCACAAAAGCGTGTGATTAGGCGAGGATCTTTCACAAGGAGAGGAAACGACATCAGCGGTGACGAGAGCACGGATGACAAAGGAACAAGACGACGACACGCTACTTGAGTCACTCAGCTGTGTGTGTGTTTTGTTTTGTGTCCGGTAAGCGGCGACTTAATGTGTCACCACCGCGACAAACACAAAGACTGCCGCGAGATGTCAGACGCGATGAAGGCTTAACTTTTTTAAAATACAACTATTCTTAACATGCTGTATTTTTACTCCGGTTGTATCGGTACCAAAATTTATTTCGATACATTTTCTAAATAAAGGAGAGAACAAAAAAATGGTAATTTTGGCCTCAACTAAAATAGTGAACATACTAGACAACTTGTCTTTTAGTAATAAGTAAACAATATAAGGCTCCTAATTTGGGTGCTGACATACGAAAAGCATATTGTGTCATTTCTTATTCTACTATTTTGTCAACAATATAAAAGACAAGCTGTAAAAATGGATTATTTTTGGGCGGTTTAGCTCGGAGGGTTGCAGGTTCGATTCCCGCTTCCGCCATCCTAGTCACTGCCGTTGTGTCCTTGGGCAAGACACTTTACCCACCTGCTCCCAGTGCCACCCACACTGGTTTAAATGTAACTTAGATATTGGGTTTCACTATGTAAAGCGCTTTGAATCACTAGAGAAAAAGCGCTATATAAAATATAATTCACAAATCCATCCCATCCATCCATTTTCTACCGCTTATTCCCTTTCGGGGTCGCGGGGGGCGCTGGCGCCTATCTCAGCTACAATCGGGCGGAAGGCAGGGTACACCCTGGACAAGTCATTATTAATCTACTTGTTCATTTACGGTTAATATTTGGTTATTTTTCATTTCAACATGTTCTATCTACACTTCTGTTAAAATGTAATAATCATGTATTCTTCTGTTGTTTGGATACTTTACATTAGTTTTGGATGATACCACAAATTTGTTTATCGATCTGATACCAAGTAGTTACAGGATCATGCATTGGTCATATTCAAAGTCCTCATATGTCCAGGGACGTATTTCCTGAGTTTATAAACATAAAATTAATTTAGAAAAAAGACTTTGCGACGATAACAATTATTGATATAATCATAGTAGTATCAACTAAATACGCTGCTGTATTTGGTATCATTACAGTGGATGTCAGGTGTAGATCCATCCATGGCATTTGTTTACATTGTGAAGCGCCAGTGAAACATGTTTAGCAATTCCTAGTTGTAAAAAACGTACTTTATTTGTCGCCATGGAGGCGAGGATTAGTGATTTAGAAGTAGCTAAAACACTGCCGACTGCGGAAGGATATTAGCCGCTAACGAGCTAGCCGTGTTTTAAAGCCCCTTTCTGAGCAGCGTTTCAGTGTTATAACTTCACCTTTATCGTTAGTTTTTAAGCCAAAATGCGTCCGTTCTCCCTTTTATGTCTACACGCTGTCTGTTTGTAAGTACTCTGTGATTGTGTGCTGCCGAACATGCTCCTCTGCTCGTAAAACCAGCAATTTCATGATGTGACGCCGACATGCCAGTTAAAAAAAAGAGGAACTGGTACTTTTTAAACAGGGTATAGAACCGTTTTTTTATTCATTAGTATTGCGATACTATACAAGTACCGGTATACAGTACAACCCTAATTTCTATACAACATATGCATGAAAACAGTCCTGCAGACCAATGTGAAGGTTTAGTAAGTATGAATTGGTTTAGTTACATTGTTAAATTAAATAACTTCATAGTGATGAATGAAGAATCTTTTTTAAGCAGAACGTTATGGACGATATAATTCTGGTACGAAACAGGGAGTAGATTTTCAACTCGCAGCACCTTCAGTGAGGAAACTAGTCTAAAAGATGGCACCATAGCGCAAACAGTAACACACCATTTGAGTGTCTCTGTAAATGTAATATGAACATTATTTATTGAATACAAAACATTATTGCCGTTAGCGAAGAAAAGTCCGTAAATTAGCCGCAGTGTACAAAGCATTTGAAAAAAGTAAAGTTAAAGTACCACTGATAGTCACACATACTAGGTGTGGTGAAATTAATCCCTGCATTTGACCCATCCCCTTGTTTCACCCCATGGGAGGTGAGGGGAGCAGTGAGCAGCAGCGGTGGCCGCGCTCGGGAATTATTTTGGTGATTTAACCCCCAATTCCAACCCTTGATGCTGAGTGCCAAGCAGGGAGGCAGTGGGTCCCATTTTTATAATCTTTGGTAAGACTCGGCCGGGGTTTGAACTCACGACCTACCGATCTCAGGGCGGACACTCTAACCACAAGTAGTGGCTTGTAGTCCGAAAAATGCGGTTTGTTGCAATAAAATGACTCCGACAAGTACAAGCCAATCAAAACGTTACTTCCATAAGTCTGTGTTTTTCAACCTTTTTTGAGCCAAGGCACATTTTTTGTGTTGAAAAAATGCAGAGGCACACCACCAGCAGAAATCATTAAAAAACGAAACTCAGTGGACAGTAGAAAGTCGTTGTCGCAGTTGTTGGATATGAGTTTAAAGCGTAACCAAGCATGCATCACTACAGCTCTTGTCTCAAAGTAGGTGTACTGTCACCACCTGTCACATCACGCTGTGACTTATTTTGACTTTTTTGCTGTTTTCATGTGTGTAGTGTTTTAGTTCCTGTCTTGCGCTCCTATTTTGGTGGCTTTTTCTCTTTTTTTGTTATTTTCCTGTAGCAGTTTCATATCTTCCCTTGAGTGATATTTCCAGCATCTACTTTGTTTTAGCAATCTAGAATATTTCAGTTGTTTTAACCCTTCTTTGTGGGGACATTGTAAATTGTGAAGTCATGTTCGGATGTACTTCGTGGACGCCGACTTTGCTCCACAGTAAGTCTTTGCTGTCGTCCAGCATTCTGTTTTTGTTTACTTTGTCACCAGTTCAGTTTTAGTCTCGTTCTGCATAGCCTTCCCTAAGCTTCAATGCCTTTTCTTGGAGGCACTCACCTTTTTGTTTATTTTTTGGTGTAAACCAGGGGTCGGGAACCTTTTTGGCTGAGAGAGCCAAAAAGCCGAATATTTTAAAATGTATTTCCGTAAGACCCATATAATATTTTTTTTAACACTGAACACAACTAAACATGTGCATTTTTAAGTAAGACCAACATTTCTAGAGTATAATAGGTATCTTATTCTTTGTAATAACATTGTTATTCTGAAGCTAACTATGGAGGGGCCGTGGCCCGCCGGCCTGCAGCGAACTGGGTTGTGCCAAGACCGGCCTCGAAATCAGCGAGAGCTGCGTAGATGGCCCACTTGAGCCTTGTTTATCTAATCACCTGTCGCTCTGTTATAAGCAGCAGCCAGGAGGAGAGACGGGGTTGGGGCTGGAGCCAGAGCGCGAGCGAGAACGAAAGAGAAAAATACAATTGCTGGAAAGCAACTGAGAGACTTATTGAAAAATAAAACAATAGTGTAACCCTGAAACGGGCTCTCATGTCGGTGCTTGGTGGTCTGAAGAACCCTCAGGAGGACAAGCCCCACGCTAACCAATAATAAGTAAATAACTTCTTAACGCAACTTCTTGAACAGGTGCGGTAGTAAACGGATGGATGGACTAAAAATGCATGACAATGTTTTATGTTTTGAACATTATTTTTAACACCTTTTAAATGGAATTATTCATTACTTATTGTGTTAAGCAATGTCAGCTCAGATTTATCCGAGAGCCAGATGCAGTCATCAAAAGAGCCACATCTGGCTCGCAAGCCATAGGTTCCCTACCCCTGGTTTAAGCATTAAAACACCTTTTTACCTGCACACTGCCTCCCGCTGTTACCAACATCTGCAAATCAATTTGCTACCGTCTGCCACCTACTGATTAGGAAGAGTATTACACGGTTACTCTGCACCGACATGTACCAACAACACATCATTGCTGGGTTGCCAAAAATATTTTTTAACCCAAATAGGTGAAATTACATAATCTCCTTCGGCTCACTGAACTGTATCTCACGGTGCTGCGACACAGTGGTTGAAAAACCCTGACTTAAGTAAGGATTTTACGAGGATCATTGTGACAATTACCACGCCATCCCATAAAACCTGTAAACCGAGGCAGGACTTTATGCATGCCTGGCAACGCGCACGTTATCTTGGTGCAAGGATGTGTGCAGAAATGAAGGACGTCTGTGCTCAAATCTGCCTCCGAAGTAGGTCAGGAGTGCGAGCGCTTCCTGTCACTTCCTCATCAGACTGACTGTCGCTTAAACACACAAACTTCTTCGTGAGGTCGTCCGGGTGCAGTCCCATCAGCCAGAATTGAATTCAGTCGTTTATTTACATTCGGTGACGCTCATCCTATTCAGAAAAAGTGAGCCGCCAGTAGATTATGAAACAGGATGAAAGCGAGTCAAAACAATGTATTCAATGCCCGTCTAAAGGCCTACTGAAATGAGATTTTCTTATTTAAATGGGGATAGCAGGTCCATTCTGTGTCATACTTGATCATTTCGCGATATAGCCATATTTTGCTGAAAGGATTTAGTAGAGAACATCCACGATAAAGTTCACAACTTTTGGTCGCTAATAAAAAAGCTGTGCCTTTACCGGAAGTAGCAAGATAAGTAACCACGGGGCAAGTGCGACAGAAAGCGAGGCTCAGTATTGGATTCAAGAAAGATCTTGTAGCAAAGTGGGAAGGGGCTGCCCGGAAGTCAATCAAGTAAAAAGGCGTCAAAATGAAATCGTCAGAGTTTAAATGATTTCAAAATGTTTGAGAAATAATCCAAACAATGCTGGAAAATCAGCTTTAAAAGAAATTGTCTCTCCACAGGGAACCCCGACATTCCGAAGCCTCGACGTATTCTGCGCTCCTCGTGGGGGAGCAACCCTTACTTCCAGGGCTCCTACTCCTACACCAGGGTAGGCTCCAGCGGGGGAGACTATGAGAGGTTGGCCATGCCACTGCCTTACGCCAACCGCACCAAAGCTCCGGTGAGACGACCGTAGAACATCTTAACCACATCAGACCGATTACTGGGGGTTTATTGCTGTGCTGCAAAATAGCTGTTTGACAGACGTCACCGTCCTCTCATTATGTCACTTTCCTCTCATTACGTCACCGTCTTCTCATTGCGTCACTGACCTCTCATTGCATCAGCATTATGTCACTGTCCTCGTCTTCTCGTAACGTCACCGTCCTCTCATCATATCACGTCCTCTGAGTACGTCACCATACTGTCATCACGTCACCGTCCTCTCATTACGTCGCTGTCCTCATCACTTCACCGTCCTCTCACCATCCTCATTTCTCGTAACGTCCCAGTCATCTCATTACATCACCTTCCTCTCGTCACACCGTCCTCTCATTATGTCACCGTCCTCTCGCATCGTCACCGTCATCGTAACGTCACCGTCGTCTCACTACCTCACCATCCTCTCATTATCACACCGTCCTCTCATTACGTCACCGTCCTCTCATTACGTCAGCATTCTGTTATTATGTGACTGTCCTGTCATTACTGTCCTCATCACTTCACCGTCTTCTCACCATCCTCTCATCACGTCACCGTCTTCTCGTAACGTCACCGTCCTCTCATTATGTCACCGTCCTCTCGCAACGTCATCGTCCTCTCGTAACGTCACCGTCGTCTCATTGCCTCACAATCCTCTCATTTTCACACCGTCCTCTCATTACGTCACCTTCCTGTCATTACGTCACCGTCCTGTCATTACGTCACTGTCCTGTCATTACTGTCCTCATCACTTCACCGTCTTCTCACCATCCTCTCATCACGTCACCGTCTTCTCGTAACGTCACCGTCCTCTCATTATGTCACCGTCCTCTCGCAACGTCATCGTCCTCTCGTAACGTCACCGTCGTCTCATTGCCTCACAATCCTCTCATTTTCACACCGTCCTGTCATTACGTCACCGTCCTGTCATTACGTCAGCATCATGTCATTACTGTCCTCATCACTTCACCATCCTCTCACCATGTCACCGTCTTCTCGTAACGTCACCTCCTCTCATTACGTCACCGTCGTCTCATTGCCTCACCGTCCTCTCAATACGTCACCATCCTCTCATTATCACACCGTCCTGTCATTACGTCAGCATTCTGTCATTACGTCACTGTCCTCATCACTTCACTGTCTTCTCACCATCCTCTCATCACGTCACCGTCTTCTCGTAACATCACCGTCTTCTCATAACGTCACCGTACTCATATCACGTCCTCTCATTACGTCACCGTCCTCATAAGTCACCATCCTCTCATTACATCACATCCTCTCATCACGTCCCCATCCTGTCATCACCTCACCGTCCTCTCACTACGTCACTGTCCTCTCATTATGTCACCGTCCACATTACGTCACGTCGTCTCATTGCCTCACCGTTCTCTCAATAAGTCACCATCCTCTCATCATCACACCGCCCTCTCAATACGTCACCGTCCTGTGATTACTTCACTGTCCTCTCATCACGTCACCGTCCTCTCATCACGTGTTTTTGAACAGATTCAGACTCCTCCTGGTTTTCATTGGGAAAGCAAACTGTTTGAACAACAAGGGGGCACTGAAGTAGAATTTTTTTTTTATTCAACAACGACACATAGAAATAATTTTATCGGCCTTATTTTTGTGATTGTTGCGGCCTAAAATGCCTGACTTCTTGGCAGTCTTTTCACAAAGTTGCAATGTTTTGAGGCTTTCTTTGTTCAACAACCTTGAGTCAACCTGTGATTTAAAAAAAAAATTAAAAAAAATCTGTGTTTTAAGTGTTGCTCATGACCATAACCTCAAAAAGCAAAGGACTTCACCTAAAATTGTAAAACTACTACCGTATTTATGTTTTACCCGCTTTATATGTAGACACTAGACGACAGTGAAAGCCATACTCAGATCTCATTGTCAAATCAGTGCACTTTTTAAATTATGTATTACTATTAATAATAATCATTATAATATGCAAGATGCGGACATTCTCTGTGTATATTTTAGCCTTGAAAAGTGTTTGTCTGACTTAAACCCCCCCAATGCTAAGCGCATTTTTGAACTGTTAAGAGTGATCTATAATAAATTACAGACGATGAGAGATTATCATCATACTTCAACATCTCTAACATGCTGTCTTTTGCGAGGTCAGCAGTGCAAGTGAAAATCTGTTCTTAATTGTCTTAGCCTGGATAAATAAATGGTTCAATAAATATAGAAATGCATGTATACTAGGAAATTAATTTTTATATACTTCATTACTCAGAAGGCTTGGCGCCGTGAACAGCTAAGCCAAACTTCGTGTGAGGAAGACAACTGTGTCGTTTGAGCAATGAAAAGTCACTATATTGTTACATGCTGTTGTTTCTGCTTCGTCGACACCAAAAAAAAAACAGTTTTAATTAGAAAATTGAGCGTCGCTCAGAGAAAAATATGATTGGCGAAAAACACGCCGACTTGCTAAAATGTGCAGGGAAGTTGCAAGCAATGGACGAAGTTGCGATGCCGCACATATTTTGTGGGTATTGGTTCAATGTTGAACACGTGGAGGGACTTATTATTATTTTAAAACAATTATTTTTAAAATAGAGTCATTCCAAAGCCTATAAAAATGGGCACTCAGCATCAAGGGTTGGAATTGGGGGGGTAAATCACCAAAACTGATTCCCTGGCATGGCCAATGCTGCTGCTCACTGCTCCCCTCACCTCCCAGGGGTTGAGGGTGATTGGTCAAATGCAGTGGATAATCTCCCCACACCTAGTGTGTGTGACAATAATAAGGTAGAACAAAATAAAACTTTTTTTTTTATAAATACAAAAAGAGGTAAATTAATTTAAAAAAAATGTTTAAAAAAATAAAAAATCTCACATTACCTTTTTGACTGTCAGCCCATAAAAAAGGGCTAATGGGAGATTCCAAACTGGCCCACAGGTCTATTCAGTGTAGAATAATAAATATGACTTTTTCTTGTTTGCATATTTTAATTAATGTTATTAACGCTACTTTAGTTGGCGTCCTTTTTTTATACTTTCCCATTTTAGGTAATTAAAATACTATATTAAATTATTCAATTAATTCCCATTATAATTGTATTCATTCAGTTTAGCCAGCAAAAATGGTGTGGCTTAAACCGATTAATATATCCATCATTAACTTATGCTTTCTACAATTCTTTACAATTACACTTTAAGTGTGTATATAAAGCATTCATTTGCCAAACTATCTATCTATATCTATATCTATATATATATATATATATATATATATATATATATATATATATATATATATATATATATATATATATATATATATATATATATATATATACACAGAAGGTATTTACATAAAACAAGTTAAATGACTGATGCTGTGTTAAGACATAACATTATTGATTTTTTTTTTTAAATCATATGAAAGCAAGTTGAATACAATAACTGCACAAACAGTAACTATAAATATAAATAAATACCTGGCCTCTTCAATATATGACGAGTAGCAAGAACAGTAAACATCCTCCATTGCAGCGGTTCTCAAATGGGGGTACTTGAAAGTATGCCAAGGGGTACGTGAGATTTTTTTTAAATATTCTAAAAATAGCAACAATTCAAAAATCCTTTGTAATTATATTTATCAAATAATACTTAAAAAAATATTAATGTAAGTTCATAAACTGTAAAAAGAAATACAACATTGCAATATTCAATGTTGACAGCTAGATTTTTTTCTGGACATGTTCCATAAATATTGATGTTAAGGATTTCTTTTTTTTTGTGAAGAAATGTTTACAATTAAGTTGATGAATCCAGATGGATCTCTATTACAATCCCCAAAGAGGGCACTTTAAGTTGATGATTACTTCTATGTGTACAAATCTTTATTATTGAATTACTTGTTTATTTTTCAACAAGTTTTTAGGTATTCTTAAATCTTTTTTTCCTAATACTTCAAGAAAGACCACTACAAAAGAGCAATATTTTGCACTGTTATACAATTTAATAAATCAGAAACTGATGACATAGTGCTGTATTTTACTTCATCTCTTTTTTTCAAGCAAAAATGCTTTGCTCCAATTAGGGGGTACTTGAATTAAAAAAATGTTCACAGGGGGTACATCACTGAAAAAAGGTTGAGAACCACTGGCTTAAACCAATTAATATATCAATCATTAAATTATGCTTTCTACGATTATTTACAATTACACTTTAAATATATATATAAAACATATTTGCCAAACCATATATATCCATTCTTTAATGTTTATGAATCACATTTCTTCATAGTGCATTTATTGTCATTTCTATAAGATGCATTGCTTTAAGAAAAAACAAAAAACAAAAAAAACAAAACTTGTGGGATGACAAGATAAGTTTTTATTTTGTTAAATGGTTCTCTTTGTGCATGTGTGTATATATATTCCAAAACCAAACCTGACCCAGCAACACTCAGAACTGCAATAAACAGAGCAATTGAGAGGAGACACAAACACGACACAGAACAAACCCAAAGTAATGAAACAAAAATTAATATTATCAACAGTATCAATATTAGTTATAATTTCAGCATAGCAGTGATTAAAAATCCCTCATTGAAATCATTAGACATTTATAAAAATAAAAAAAAGAACAATAGTCTCACAGTGGCTTACACTTGCATCGCATCTCATAAGCTTGACAACACACTGTGTCCAATATTTTCACAAAGATAAAATAAGTCATATTTATGGTTCGTTTAATAGTTTAAACAAATGTATATTATTGCAATCAGTTGTTAAAACATTGTCCTTTACAATTATAAAAGCTTTTTTTTAAAAATCTACTACTCTGCTAGCATGTCAGCAGACTGGGGTAGATCCTGCTGAAATCCTATGTATTGAATGAATACAGAACCCTTTTGAATCGAAAATCGCATTGAATCGAAAAAAATTGATATATAATCGAATCGCGACCCCAATAATCGATATTGAATCGAATCGTGGGACACCCAAAGAATCATAGCCCTAATATATATATATATATATATATATATATATATATAGATTATATATACACATACATACATGCACACACATATATATTTTATGCATTTTAATAACAAATTGGCCTACAAATAATACAGCTCGAATACTCCGTGTATATATATATATATATATATATATATATATATATATATATATATATATATATATATATATATATATATATACCCTCTTCCAGTCTGGCGTTGCCGGCAGTGAGAGGCGACGGGCTGGGGTGGCAATTCTCGTTGCCCCCCGGCTCAAAGCCTGCACGTTTGAGTTCAACCCAGTGGATGAGAGGGTAGCTTCCCTTCGCCTTCGGGTGGGGGGTCGGGTCCTGACTGTTGTTTGTGCTTACGCACCAAACAGCAGTTCAGAATACCCACCCTTTTTGGGTACACTCGAGGGAGTACTGGAAAGTACTCCCCCGGGTGATTCCCTTATCCTACTGGGGGACTTCAACGCTCATGTTGGCAACGACAGTGAAACCTGGAGAGGCGTGATTGGGAAGAATGGTCGCCCAGATCTAAACCCGAGTGGTGTTTTGTTATTGGACTTTTGTGCTCGTCACGGATTGTCCATAACAAACACCATGTTCAAACATAAGGGTGTCCATATGTGCACTTGGCACCAGGACACCCTAGGCCGCAGTTCCATGATCGACTTTGTAGTTGTGTCATCGGATTTGCGGCCTCATGTTCTGGACACTAGGGTGAAGAGAGGGGCGGAGCTTTCTACCGATCACCACCTGGTGGTGAGTTGGCTGCGATGGTGGGGGAGGATGCCGGACAGACCTGGCAGGCCCAAGCGCATTGTGAGGGTCTGCTGGGAACGTCTGGTGGAGTCTCCTGTCAGAGAGAGTTTCAATTCACACCTCCGGGAGAACTTTGAACATGTCACGAGGGAGGTGCGGGACATTGAGTCCGAGTGGACCATGTTCCGAACCTCTATTGTCGAGGCGGCTGATTGGAGCTGTGGCCGCAAGGTTGTTGGTGCCTGTCGTGGCGGTAATCCCAGAACCCGTTGGTGGACACCAGCAGTGAGGGATGCCGTCAAGCTGAAGAAGGAGTCCTATCGGGTTCTTTTGGCTCATAGGACTCCGGAGGCAGCGGACGGATACCGACGGGCCAAGCGGTGTGCAGCTTTAGCGGTCGCGGAGGCAAAAACTCGGACATGGGAAGAGTTCGGGGAAGCCATGGAAAACGACCTCCGGACGGCTTCGAAGCGATTCTGGACCACCGTACGCCGCCTCAGGAAGGGGAAGCAGTGCACTATCAACACCGTGTATGGTGCGGATGGTGTTCTGCTGACTTCGACTGCGGATGTTGTGGATCGGTGGAGAGAATACTTCGAAGACCTCCTCAATCCCACCAACATGTCTTCCTTTGAGGAAGCGGTGCCTGGGGAATCTGTGGTGGACTCTCCTATTTCTAGGGCTGAGGTCACTGAGGTAGTTAAAAAGCTCCTCGGCGGAAAGGCCCCGGGGGTGGACGAGATCCGCCCAGAGTTCCTTAAGGCTCTGGATGCTGTGGGGCTGTCTTGGTTGACAAGACTCTGCAGCATCGCGTGGACATCGGGGGCGGTACCTCTGGATTGGCAGACCGGGGTGGTGATCCCTCTCTTTAAGAAGGGGGACCGGAGGGTGTGTTCCAACTATCGTGCGATCACACTCCTCAGCCTTCCCGGTAAGGTTTATTCAGGTGTACTGGAGAGGAGGCTTCGCCGGATAGTCGAACCTCGGATTCAGGAGGAACAGTGTGGTTTTCGTCCTGGTCGTGGAACTGTGGACCAGCTCTATACTCTCGGCAGGGTTCTTGAGGGTGCATGGGAGTTTGCCCAACCAGTCTACATGTGCTTTGTGGACTTGGAGAAGGCATTCGACCGTGTCCCTCGGGAAGTCCTGTGGGGAGTGCTCAAAGAGTATGGGGTACCGGACTGTCTTATTGTGGCAGTCCGCTCCCTGTATGATCAGTGTCAGAGCTTTGTCCGCATTGCTGGCAGTAAGTCGGACACGTTTCCAGTGAGGGTTGGACTCCGCCAAGGCTGTCCTTTGTCACCGATTCTGTTCATAACTTTTATGGACAGAATTTCTAGGCGCAGCCAAGGCGTTGAGGGGATCCGGTTTGGTGGCCACGGGATTAGGTCTCTGCTTTTTGCAGATGATGTAGTTCTGATGGCTTCATCTGGCCGGGATCTTCAGCTCTCACTGGATCGGTTCGCAGCCGAGTGCGAAGTGACCGGAATGAGAATCAGCACCTCCAAGTCAGAGTCCATGGTTCTCGCCCGGAAAAGGGTGGAGTGCCATCTCCGGGTTGGGGAGGAGACCCTGCCCCAAGTGGAGGAGTTCAAGTACCTAGGAGTCTTGTTCACGAGTGGGGGAAGATTGGATCGTGAGATTGACAGGCGGATCGGTGCGGCGTCTTCAGTAATGCGGACGTTGTATCGATCCGTTGTGGTGAAGAAGGAGCTGAGCCGGAAAGCAAAGCTCTCAATTTACCGGTCGATCTACGTTCCCATCCTCACCTATGGTCATGAGCTTTGGGTCATGACCGAAAGGATAAGATGACGGGTACAAGCGGCCGAAATGAGTTTCCTCCGCCGGGTGGCGGGGCTCTCCCTTAGAGATAGGGTGAGAAGCTCTGCCATCCGGGAGGAGCTCAACGTAAAGCCGCTGCTCCTCCACATCGAGAGGAGCCAGATGAGGTGGTTTGGGCATCTGGTCAGGATGCCACCCGAACGCCTCCCTAGGGAGGTGTTTAGGGCACGTCCAGCTGGTAGGAGGCCACGGGGAAGACCCAGGACACGTTGGGAAGACTATGTCTCCCGGCTGGCCTGGGAACGCCTCGGGATCCCGCGGGAAGAGCTAGACGAAGTGGTTGGAGAGAGGGAAGTCTGGGCTTCCCTGCTTAGGCTGCTGGCCCCGCGACCCGACCTCGGATAAGCGGAAGATGATGGATGGATATATATATATATATATATATATATATATATATATATATATATATATATATATATATATATATATATATATATACATATATATATATATATATATACACACACACACACACACATATATAGAAGGCACCAACATAAAAACAAGTTAAATGACTGACGATGTGTTAAAACATATTATAAATTATTTTTATAAAAAATAAAAAAAATCATATTAAAGCATGATAATGACAATAACAGCAGAAACAGTAACTATAAATGTAAATAATGACCTGGCCTCTTCAATATATGACGAGTAGCAAGAACAGTAAACATTCTCCATTGCTTCTAATGTTGTGTTTTGGCTCACGTGTCTCCTCCCAGCCAAGTGGGGGCGATGTTCCCCTTAGTGGCAACTCTTTTTTTTTTTTTTAACCCAACAGCGCGGTTCATTTTAAAGTGAATCAGCATAATAATTAATACGCAATATACGGGATTTTATTGTATATATTGTTGGATAATGTCTCTCAAAATACACTTATTTAGGATATTCTCATTTCCCGTCTGTCAACAATGACTCCTTCGCAAATAATTGTCCGAACATTGTGACAAAAGATTTGCTGAAATTGAATACAGTGGCGATAATGCGTATTTTAACATACACGACAGCGTCATCTGGTGGAGATCATGTAAAACGACAACTGAAGCCGTGTTGGCCACATAAAGCTGGCGAAGAATAAAACGCGACCTAACCTCGCTCAGGTGTGATGAAAG
>NC_084611.1:77359115-77554115 GCF_033978795.1 Nerophis ophidion
GTATTGCAGTCATCAAATATGAAAACCCTCCAACAACGATTACATTAACTTGTTGTTGTCATGAACGAATTCATGGATCGCACAAAAAAAACCAACCAAAAAAAACAACCCAAATCCCAACAAGTAATTGCCCAGATACTGTAAGTGATGAGGTAATATGCCAAATACAAGTCGGACACACGGGCAGAGTACAATCGTTCATACTGTACATAAAGTACGAGTATGTACAGGAAGTTGACTTGACCCTTGTGTCAACAGTCAGACTAATAGAGCAGACAGAGGATGTTTGTTGTGGTGGCAACTGCCGCAGGTCCCTTTTCAACGGTAAAGCAAACAACAGCGTGGGAACGAAGCGAAAGCCAAACACATATTGCTGAGTCAGGGAAAAAAAAAAATACAAATAAAAAATGGAAGATGCAGACTATTTATTTCTCGCTTAATGAGTGTCAAAATAAAAGTGCTTCTTATTGAGTCAAACACTAACAACACTCTTCATAAACATCTGTAATATATTTGTATATATTTATATATTTAGTTTTTCTCACTAGTGCAACAACGGACAGCAACTCAAGAGAAATGTTATTCACTGCAGGCAATGGAAGCTGTTTTTTTGTTTAGTTTTTTTTTCTTAAACACCTAATTTCTTGCCACAGTAGCAGGACATTCAAAAGGCAACTCAATGATGCGCCAACACAAACATGCCAACATTTCACACGTCGCTCTTTTTGTTCTTCAGATTTATATATATTTATATATCTATATAGAAATAAATAGCTGAATGATCTTCTTCTTAAATAATGTCTATATGCAGATGATGCACGTTTATTATAAAGTCTCTAACACACAGATCAAACAGCAAAGTTGTACGTCATCTTTCGTTCGGCTTTGGAGAAAGATTGCTTTACAATATGTAAACATTGGCGTTTTCCACCGTAATATTATCGTTATCATACAGCATTTAAATGCTCCGCCTCCTTGTTTTTGTCTTTTTTTTTTTTTGCAAATAAACGCTATGTACAGAGGAGCTGATCGAAGGCAGGATTGTCTAAAACCTGAAAACAACAAGTGCATCGTGTTTCGGAACCTCCAAGTGCACAATCAGAAGCAGTGTAGGGGAGGAATATTCAGAATATTAAAAATAAATGAAAAAAAAAAAAATGAAGATGGTGACAGAGGTGACGAAGTACTGATTTGACCTTTGACCTCAGCTTCCTATTGATTGATTGATACTTTTATTAGTAGATTGCACAGTACAGTACATATTCCGTACAATTGACCACTAAATGGTAACCCCCGAATAAGTTTTTCAACTTGTTTAAGTCGGGGTCCACGTTAATCAATTCATGGTAAACCATCTTTCTATTGCTATCAGAGCAACTTAACGTAAAAACAAAAAGAAAAAAACAAGTATTTCCTCAAATAGCGGCCTGCCTTCTCTTGAATAACTTTGTTTAATTTCCAACTGACATAAAAACATTTGTATGTTTTTTCAGATCAAGACAAAAAAAACAGGTGTTTCGGAGGGGGTTGCAACTAACTATCACAATATATAAAAACTAAACACACTTTTTTTTTAATATTTATTCCTTGATTCTGACATTTTTCATCATTATTTGTGGGGTAAAACAGCAAAATATTTTGCCTGAAATTAAAATAAATTTTTAATTTTATTTCTATTAAGCCAGACATTTTCTGTGTATGTTTTATGCTTGAAAAGTGTTTGTCCATCTTAAACACTGACTCAAATATATATATACATGCATACATACATACATACACACACACATATATATATATATATACATATACATATATATATATATATATATATATATATATATATACACACATTTATACATACATATATTTATATATATACATATACGTATATATAATTTTTTTAAAATAAAATTAGGACAACAAATTATTTACACACAATTTTTATATGTATTTCTTAATTCTTACATTTTATAATCATAAAATATTTTACATTTTTTATCCTGCCATACATTTTCTGCGTATGTTTTAGGGGCTGTAATCAACTTTACCGCAACATTTTACAACCACACACAATTTATGTTTTTAAACGTATCAAGGTACATTTCGGACTATAAGTTGCTATTTATTTCCTACACTTTGACCCCTGCGGCTTAAAAGTCGGAGTTGCTGATGATTAGTTTTTTCCCCCGCTGTTGGCTGTAGTAAAAATCATTTTCTAAAAAAAACATGCAAAAACACTGAGAGGGTGTTTTTGTTTGTGCTATGGCGTCATTGGCCCTGCGATGAGATGGCGACTTGTCCAGGGTGTACCCCGCCTTCCGCCTGAATGCAGCTGAGATAGGCTCCAGCATCCCCCGTGTCCCCAAATAGGGACAAGCGGTAGAAAATGGATGGATGGATGGATGGGCTATTAATTTATCTAGGAGATGGTTTTGCTACCTATTGCAGTCACAAGGTGTCGCTATGACTCCAGCACAGCTCCGCCAGCTTGGCACAATAATAGAACGCACGGCTCTCCTGTGTCGAAATAATACATTGAGTAATCAAACAAGAGTCAAACTTTTTCTTATCCTGGCATGTTCAAATTTAAACGATTACAAACCAAATAATATAACTTTCACATTAATCTCTAATCTGGCTGTGAGCAGGCACCTCTTTTTAATATCGGACAGCGTGCCAAAAAGTTTATTTTGCTGCACCTTCACTTTAGCAAGAAACCCCTTCCAACCCCTTGACGGGGAATTCCTTCATTTTCACAGTCCTAATCATTATCTTTGTGTTTTCTGATTGTGCGGAGTAGCTCATTTAAATACACTATATTGCCAAAAGTATTTGGACACCTGCCTTGACGCACACATGAACTTGAAGTGCCATCCCATTCCTAACCCATAGGGTTCAATATGATGTCGGTCCACCTTTTGCAGCTATTACAGCTTCAACTCTTCTGGGAAGGCTGTCCACAAGGTTGCGGATTGTGTTTATCGCTATTTTCCACCATTCTTCCAAAAGCGCATTGGTGAGTTCACACATTTGATGTAGGTCGAGAAGGCCTGGCTCTCAGTCTCCATTCTAATTCATCCTAAAAATGTTCTATCGCAGTGGTCCCCAACTTTCTTGTAGCTGCGTACTGGTCAACGCTTGATAATTTTTCCCGCGGGCCGGCGGGGGAGATTCTTTTTTATTTTTTTTTCTCTTTGTCATGAAAAAGGGAGGTTTTTGTCATTTAAAAAGGGAGTATTTTTTGGGTTGGTGCACTAATTTTAAGTGTATCTTGTGTTTTTTATGTTGACTTAATTAAAATAAATAAATAAATAAAATACAAATTAATAAAAAATTATTCTGCGACCGGGTACCAATGGAGCCCGGGTTCAGGTCAGGACTCTGTGCAGGCCAGTCAAGTTCATCCACACCAGAATTTGTCATCCATGTCTTTATGGACCTTGCTTTGTGCACTGGTGCACAGGTTCACTCCAAACTGTTCCCAAAAGATTGGGAGCATGTTTTGGTATCCTGGAGCATTCAAAGTTCCTATCACTGGAGTTAAACTCCTGAAAAACAACCCCACACCATAATTCCTCCTCCACCAAATTTCACCCTCCTGCCACATGCCCCAAAACTTTTCCATTTTGTTATAATAAAGCCGACAGTTGACTTTAGAATATTTAGGAGCGAGGAAATTTCACGACTGGATTTGTTGCACAGGTGGCATCTTATAACAGTTCCATGCTGGAAATCACTGAGAGCGGCCCATTCTTTCACAAATGTTTGTAGAAACAGTCTCCATGCCTAAGTGCTTGATTTTATACACCTGTGGCCAAGTGATTAGGACACCTGATTCTCATAATTTGGATGGATGGCCAAATATTTTTGGCAATATAGTGTATGATCTGACAGCGTGGACAGGAATTACAGAAGAAACTAAATGTGCTGGGATTATTGCATATGCACACTTTAATACATCTGAATTTTTTTGTGCGTCGATTTTAGCGTACACCTTTTTTTTCTTCTTAAGAAATAATAATAATAATCCTGTAAAAAATTAAAAAAAATAAAACCAATTTATATCCTGTAAATACCTGTGCTTACTGCATTTGGGTGAATAAACTCCCCTTAGGCTGGCCCCTGTTTGAGGAAATAGGATAATACCTCACGATGTGAAGATCTGGTCAAATAAGAGAGAGAGAAGGTTCTAAGGACGTTGGTTGTAAACAGTGACTAATGAAGCAGTGTGTGGAACATGGAGGCATGTTTCCTTACCCCAGGCGTGCGTGCTGAAACGATGCAAAAGCAAAGTGCACCCGCTGTGTCTCGATGCTTCGGGCGAGGTCTACGTTCCTGACGTTTGTCAACCTGCGTCAAGCATGTGCGTGAAAGATGCCGTCAGAAGCTCTTTTGTTTCAAGGCCAGCTCCCCCTGGCTTCATATTGCACTTCACTCCAAAAAAAAAAAAAAAAAAAAAAATCACCAAAAAATCTCGTTTTTGGTACTTCGTGTGCTCCTAACACGTACAGTGGGGCAAAAAAGTATTTAGTCAGCCACCGATTGTGCAAGTTCTCCCACCTAAAATGATGACAGAGGTCTGTAATTTTCATCATAGGTACACTTCAACTGTGAGACATAATGTGAAAAAACAAAATCCAGGAATTCACATTGTAGGAATTTTAAAGAATTTGTAAATTATGGTGGAAAATAAGTATTTGGTCAACCATTCAAAGCTCTCACTGATGGAAGGAGGTTTTGGCCCAAAATCTCACGATACATGGCCCCATTCATTCTTTCCTTAACACGGATCAATCGTCCTGTCCCCTTAGCAGAAAAACAGCCCCAAAGCATGATGTTTCCACCCCCATGCTTCACAGTAGGTATGGTGTTCTTGGGATGCAACTCAGTATTCTTCTTCCTCCAAACACGACGAGTTGAGTTCATACCAAAAAGTTCTATTTTGGTTTCATCTGACCAAATGATATTCTCCCAATCCTCTGATGTATCATCCATTTGGTATAAACTCAACTCGTCGTGTTTGGAGGAAGAAAAATACAGAGTTGCATCCCAAGAACACCATCCCTACTGTGAAGCATGGGGGTGGAAACATCATGCTTTGGGGCTGTTTTTCTGCTAAGGGGACAGGACGATTGATCCGTGTTAAAGAAAGAATGAATGGGGCCATGTATCGTGAGATTTTGAGCCAAAACCTCCTTCCAACAGTGAGAGCTTTGAATGGTTGACCAAATACTTATTTTCCACCATAATTTACAAATAAATTCTTCAAAATTCCTACAATGTGAATTACTGGATGTTTTTTTTTCACATTCTGTCTCTCACAGTTGAAGTGTACCTATGATGAAAATTACAGACCTCTGTCATCATTTTAAGTGGGAGAACTTGCACAATCGGTGGCTGACTAAACACTTTTTTCCCCCCCACTGTATTTTCTCACCACCCGTCTCATGCCCAAAAACCACACCGGCAGTACCGCCGTAGACGGTCGTGTCCAACCTGATTTTGAGGGGAAACTCCTTCCACAATAGACGGAGTAATCCCTTTTATTTGCAGTACGGGCAGGTTTAAGTATTGCTATGTCTCTATTCGTGCCGCTTTTCCAGCGCCTGATAGAAAAGAAGGCGCTGCAGTCATTCCAACCAACCACTGAACATGGCTACCCCTGTTCCCTCGGCCCTTCATACTGCAGCATTGAACACCGCTTTCTGTTTTCTTGCCCTCAGTCTCCTCTTGGATAACAAAATAAGAGCCTCTCATTCTCTTCTGTTTGTTAGCATTTCTCACTCTGATTGGTGCCTTTCATGTGGCGTGTTTTTTTTTCCCAAACTGGAAGGAGATGACGCAGTGGAAAAGCGACATTACGTGTGCTGCAACAAAAACGCCCGAGCTAATAAACAAGCTTGCTGTGTGAATGCTGAGAGATTTGCATTCGTGCTACTGACATGGTTATTTTGTCCACTTAAACAGATCTAAAAGACAATAAATGGGTTGTACTTGTATAGCGCTTTTCTACCTTCAAGGTACTCAAAGCGCTTTGACACTACTTCCACATTTACCCATTCACACACACATTCACACACTGATGGAGGGAGCTGCCATGCAAGGCGCCAACCAGCACCCATCAGGAGCAAGGGTGAAGTGTCTTGCTCAGGACACAACGGACGTGACGAGGTTAGTACTAGGTGGGATTTGAACCAGGGACCCTCGGGTTGCGCACGGCCACTCTCCCACTGCGCCACGCCGTCCCAATAACAATTCAATAATATTTGGTTCTGCAATGACCCAGGAATACCATTATGCTATCACCATCACTTATACGTCATTACTGCTCACAGCAATTATAATGTATATTTGTGCGTATAGACCAGGGGTGTCCAAAGTGCGGCCCAGCAGCCATTTTGCGTCACATCGCTCATTTTTTTTGTGAGTTTTTTCAATTCGCAGTGAGGGAAGTCTTGTTTTGTGATTTACATGTTTTATTTTGAAAAGCAATTCCTCTTGTTTCAGATCACGGGCCCTTCCTCTTGTGTCACTAGTCTGACATCATGTCCTATTTAAGCTCATGCCTCCTCTTGTCCTTTGCCAGATCGTCTCGTACTTACGCGTCTTTCTAGCTTCCATGCCCACGTCCTTGTTGATATCCTTGTCTTGCCTTTTTCCTGGTTTTTCCCTTTTGATCGAGAAATTATTTTGCTGTAATTTTGAGTTTACTTTTTCCTCCTTCGAGCGCCTTTTGTTATCCTTCGTCCAACCTCATTGGTGACTTTTTGTGTTTTTCTAAATTCCGTTTTTTGCCTCATTGATTGAGTGATTTTTTTGTTTATTCCTATTTAGTGTACTTATATATATATCCTTTTGTTTTTTCCTCCTGTTGGAGCGCTTGATGTTATTTTTACATTATATACGACCTTATTGTTAGTGCATTCTTTGTTAGTTATTTCCTCCTATTTTTGGAGTGATTTTGATTGACCTTTTTCCGGTATTATTTTCCGCGTAATTATTGTTAATTCTTGCGAAATACTTTTTGCTTTGGAGGTAAAAAAGCCATTTCAAAATAAAAGCTTTACTTTTGAACTTCCTCTCTGCATCTGGGTCAACTCCCTACTCCGAGTCCTGACACGTATGACATATTGTAAACAAACAATTACAAAAAAAAACTAAGCAAAAGGGCACAATAAAAAGAGAATACGCTGCTAATAATTCAAAACTTTTGGTAACACTTTAATATGGGGATCATATTCACCACTATTAGTGGCTTACTAACATGTAAATTAGTAACATATTGGCTCTTAATTAGTCATTATTAAGTACTTATTAATGCTTTATTCTGCATGGCCTTATTATACAACCACTAAGACATTAACTAAGAGTCTTCCATCAATAACCTCAGAATTATGCCTTATTAGTAACCCTAACCCTTATATGTTCCCCTAGTGTCTAAACAACTCTAAATTAATGCTTTCTTACTTAGAATTTGTACCCCATACTAAAGTGTTACCCAACTTTTTACTCTTTAAACAAAGTTGTGTGCCTTTTTATCAAATAGAAAAAATATACAGTACACTCCACTTTTCGTATGAATTAGTTTTTGACAACATTTTTGGGAAAGATTTTGCCCCATGTTGGTTGTCAACAAACAAACACTGCGCGTAACAAAGAGGTTTGTTTGCCCACGTATCGTTTGACGAATAAGTGTTAAATGTTGAAAGATTGTCTCCCGGGGGGTTTCTCATTGTCCCATTGGGTTGTGAGTTTTTCCTTGCCCTGATGTGGGATCTGAGCCGAGGATGTCATTGTGGCTTGTGCAGCCCTTTTGGACACTCGTGGTTTAGGGCTATATAAGTAAACATTGATTGATTGATTGATTGATTGACTGATTAAAAAAAAAAAGATCCAATGTGTCAGCAGTGTAACCGTCAAATTACACAATATGGGGGTCAAATAAAGTTGCGAGTGCCAGCACTTTGATCAAGAAGGTGAAAAACAGTATTGAATTAAAAATACATATTTTGCTTTTTTATATTGGATGTCTGGAATGAATGGATTTAAAATGTTTTCTTAGGGAAAAATGTTTATCGGTTTTCATCTGACTTTTTTGGGAAGTAATTGCTGATGGACACCCCTGGTATAAGCATTCGACATAAGATCTATTTATCAAATCATTTGCGTGGAATAGTTCAATCGTGAGTATCTTTTTGCCTGTAGACCTGTATTTATGTACAACATTCAGAGAGAGTTCCCCACCTTACTTCATGAATATCATTTAAAAACAAATGATGAAAATGGTAATTTGAAGCATATTTTACCCAGTTACTCAAGTGCCCATCTTGATTGGGAGTTGTATAATATGCTTTGATGTTGATGTAAGCAATAACACACCTAGGGCCTGACCTACTAAGATCCAAAAACCAAATGCTAAACAACGTGTGCAAACTATAAAATAGTGTGTACTATTAGAGTCTGGGTGGTGTGTGATCTACTAAGACTGTGTGTAAAAGTGATAAGTGCAAAAGTGGTGCAGACCGTCATATTTAAATGAGAATTCTGCATGTACTACTGGCAGTGGCCATGGAAACACTCATTTCCTTCCACGTTCATGTTATATTCTCCAAACTGTGTGTAATGTTTTTTACGCGGTGACGGAGGTGGTCGACCATTACAACACCGCATCGCATTTATGAAGATGCATATTGCAAGACGTTTTTTCCATGTAGGAGATATATTATGATAATATATTTCCTGAATGAAAAAAAAAACGAACTGCTTTGAAAAAAAACAAACAAAAAAACACCAGCAGACTCCAAAACGCATCAATAGATGTTGTTTTAAACAGCCCTTAAAGTAATTCAGCCGCTATAAAACTATGAAATTATATTGCTGAACAGACGTCAGGTCTAATATTGTGGATTTCAGACTGTGACGATCTTTCACTTTACTTCTGTTTGTGGTTCCTTGTGTTGTGTTTATTTTCTGTCAGCGCTCATATTTGATTTTCATTTTCTGCATATCTCCTCTGAGCGCTCGTTTCCCTCACCTGTCCCTGATTGGCAGCCCGGCACACCTGGTTGCAGTTGCCAATCAGGCTGCTATTTAAGCCTGCCTCATCTGTTCCTCAGTGCTCGAAAAATTATTATTTGTGAGCATTAAAATCTCTTACCTGCACGTCGCTCTCCTGGTTCCTGCATCTTGGAGTCACAACTACTGCAGCCATGTGTGTTCATGACAGAATCCTCGAGCACTGAGGAACAGGTGAGGCAGGGTTAAATAGCAGCCTGATTGGCAACTGCAAGCAGGTGCAGGAACAGGTGAGGGAAACGAGCGCTCAGAGGAGAGATGCAGAAAATGGAAATCAAAATGAGCGCTGACGGGAAATAAACACAACGCAAGTGAAAGGATAGATCGCCACACAGACAGTCCCAATTTTTGCTGACACACACTTAGGACGGACAACTCTTTGTCCATTGTCTGCGTTGCAGTGCCATCACATATTTCCTCGCAGCAGTGTGTACAGTAACTGTGCCAGATTGTGTGTAGATTTTAGACGTGCTAAATAAAAACGCAAAATAGCGCCCGCAGAACAGTTTTAGCATTGATAAATAACACTGCCCCATGATATGTTATTCTATTTTTCATTTTCTCCTTGCAGTATTGTGGACATTTTGGGTTGAGCACATATTCTGCATACCGTATTTCCTTGAATTGCCGCAGGGCATGTAGCCTGCCTTGAATTACTGCCGGGTCATACTTGCTTCCCAAAATCATTAGCGCATGCTTAGTATTACTGCCTGGTCAAACTTGTGACGTCACGAGTGACACTTCCCCTGTCATCATTTTCAAAATGGAGGAGGCTGATTTCAATACAGGTAATTTGAAAAATCGCATAAAGGGAAGAAGATTAAGAGCTATTCAGTAGGATTTAAGGTCCAAGCTTACATCACACTCAAATTTTTACTGCATACCTTTGGTAAGTGCCGGGGTGAGAAGAGGTTTTAAAATAATTAGCGCATGCTTACTTTTACCGCACGCCTCTGGTTAGCGCAGGAGTGAGAAGAGGTTTTAAATTAATTAGCGCCCCGGCGGCAATTAAAGGAAATACGGTATTCATGAAGACAAACAATAAAATTGCGTCTTTAAGTTTAGATCGGTTTAGCCAGCGCTATCGAGTTTGCACAAGTTTTACCACACGCAGACCTTTAGTAGATCAGACCCTTAGTCTTAATTTCTTTGGAGTTTTGTTTCAACATCATCTCTCAGCATTCACGCACAATATAGCATGGAAAATCAATGAGTGGCTTAAAAAAAAGACCAGCAGAGGGCGCCACAAAGGCTTGGCTGTGACTGGCACTGTTCTCCATGTTGAAAAATCAGCAAGAACATACATTGTGATGAGGACACGATGATACGAGTCTGTGCATGTTCCCATTCAAGAAATATCCCCACAGTAATGGCACGTCGGATAAAAACGCACAATGCAACGCGGACAGACACGAATGGCACCAGTTTGGAGAGTAAATGGATCCAGCATCGGGGGCGCCGAGAACCGTTCTCTCGGAGAGCATGAAGAAAAATAAAGGGGATCCGTTATGTTGGCATTAGATAACAGGAGAGGAATGCGACACTGCCATGCCAGGAAGTAGCTGCATTTTTTTGTGCAGGAAGTAGTTGGCTTCTGAGGGCGAGGTCTCAAGAATGTGCTGCCTCCCACCAAGTCACCTGTCAGGCGGTCTGTAACACGGCTCCAAACTTTTCGAGAGAATCCAAAAGGAGAGGTGTGGACCACTTTGGG
The DNA here is from genome assembly GCF_033978795.1 of Nerophis ophidion. Lineage (NCBI taxonomy): Eukaryota > Metazoa > Chordata > Actinopteri > Syngnathiformes > Syngnathidae > Nerophis > Nerophis ophidion. Next base: position 77,369,902 of record NC_084611.1, read on the forward strand.
GACTAATGTCACGTCCGGCTGGTTTGATTCCCCCCCCAAACAAGAAACAAGTGTCTCCTTATACAAGGCGTTCTAGTGTTACGACACGCTCTCTTACCCCCTCCCACACACACTTTCCGACTGGATGGAGCCGGGGCGGTGGCGTCTCTTTACACGATCCGCAGGAAACGATGTTAGCAGAGACTGTCCGCTTTCACGTGGAGGATTTTGGAGAAGCCCGGCCTTTTCTTCAACGCCTGCGAGGGGGAGATTTAAAGAAAACAACTTCTTGAGGGCAACTTCCAAAATGTGACAGAGTAACTTTGCTGCTTATTGGTTATTTTGTAAGTTAGTGATGAGGATTACACAAAAACTACAATACAGATTTACATGAAACTTTCAGGTTTGATGGAACATATGCACAGCAACAACCATTTTGATTTTGGATACATTGCCTTTAAAAATGTGGATAGAGGAAGGTATTTTTTTATTTATTGTTTACTTTTTAACCCAGTGTGTTACGCTTGTGTGGCATTGTAATCCAGGATGCGTCGAAGCGATGAACACAACAAGGTAAGTTATAAATGGATTTATTTAATAACAAAAGGCTAGGAACAAAAACACTGGTGTAAAGAGAAAGCAAACAAAAGACGCTAGCGTGAAAGCTAGGATAAAACACTAGGAAACTAAAACTTGGCACGAGAGCACAAACGAGAAAACAAATCATCAGTATGAAAACTGGAATAAACAAGTGGCATAGCGTGAGAGCGAGCGAGAAAATACATACAATAGAAACATGAGAGTCGTCACTGTGGCACGTAGGCAAATTAGGATCCGAGAATGAGTGAACAGAAAAGGCGAGCTTAAATAAGGAAGTAATCAACAGTGATTAGAAGAAAACAGGTGTGCGTAGATAACAAGGGGCAGGTGAACTAATGAGCTACCATGGTGACAGACTAAACAGGAAATAAAGACGTTAAACAACAGGGTGATACTAAAATGGAACAATAAACCAGAATATGTACAGATCCGAGCAATGGATCGCAACACAGTCGTTCCCAAACTTTTTTGTAGCCCCACTTTAGCACGTAAAATGTGTAACCAATATTTAAAAAAATAAAAAAACAATGTCTGTGCATTTAAATATTTGGATTGCAAAAAGTATTTTCAAACAATTACATATTTCAATTGATGGAATTGCCAGACTCACGGGATGTTCAATTTGTAGAAAAAATCCAGATAACAGACGTCACAAAAAAAACTACCGGTATATTAATTTCAAATGGCAACTTTCTGGTTTTAAAGGCCTACTGAAATGAGATTTTCTTATTTAAACGGGGATAGCAGGTCCATTCTATGTGTCATACTTAACCATTTCGCGATATTGCCATATTTTTGCTGAAAGGATTTAGTAGAGAACATCGACGATAAAGTTCGCAACTTTTGGTTGCTAATAAAAAAGCCTTGCTTTTACCGGAAGTAGCAGACGATGTGTGCATGACATCACGGGTTGTAGAGCTCCTCACATCCTCACATTGTTTATAATCATGGCCTCCAGCAGCAAGAGCTATTCAGACCGAGAAAGCGACGATTTCCCCATTAATTTGAGCAAAGATGAAAGATTTGTGGATGAGGAAAGTTAGAGTGAAGAACTAAAAAAATAAAAATAAATAAATAAAAAGAGCAACGGCAGTGGGAGCGTTTCAGATGTAATTAGACACATTTACTAAGATAATTCTGGAAAATCCCTTATCTGCTTATCGTGTTAATAGTATTTTAGTGAGATTATAAAGTCATACCTCAAAGTCGGATGGCTGCGGTGAACGCCAGTGTCTCTGAGAGAAGCCGAGGAGCCAAGATCACAGCTGCCTTTTTGACAGCTACAGGAGGAGGTCCCATAATCCACTGAAGTCTCCGGTAAGAGCTGACTTAATATCACAATTTTCCCATCCAAAAACTTGCTGGTTGACGTAGAGAAACATGTTCGCTTGACCGCTTTGTGTTAAAGCTTCACAACAAACAAAGAAACACCGGCTGTGTTTCGGTGCTAAAGGCAGCTGCAATCCACCGCTTTCCAACAACAGCATTCTTCTTTATAGTCTCCATTATTAATTGACCAAATTGCAAAAGATTCAGCAACACAGATGTCCAAATTACTGTGTAATTATGCGATGAAAAGAGACGACTTTTAGCCGTAAGTGGTGCTTGGCTAATATGTCCGCTACAACCCGAGACGTCACAAACACGCGTCATCATTCCGCGACGTCTTCAATAAGAAACTCCGCAGGAAATTTTAAATTGTAATTTAGTAAACTAAACTGTCCGTATTGGCATGTGTTGCAATGTTAATATTTCATCATTGATGTATAAACTATCAGACTGCGTGGTTGGTAGTAGTGGGTTTCAGTAGGCCTTTAAGACACTAAACTAAATACAAAATTTGATTTTTTTTAGATTAAGCATAGAAAAAATTATGGAATCGCCCTCTAAATTTTAATTTCCAAAGCTAAGAGCTGCATCAGATTACAGCTGTTCATTAACCTGCAGTCCGGAGAGCTGTTGCAGCAGGTGGATTGTCATGAATCACGGCTCAAACACAAGAGATGTCAATTGAAACAAAGGAGAGGTTTATCTTCAAGCAGGTAAGTCATCACGCCATGTTGGAAAAGATGTTGATTCTTCACAGTCAGCTGTGTCTAAAATCTGGGAGAAGTACAAACTACACGGGAAGGTTGTAAAAGGCAAGCATGTCGGCAGACCGAGGGAAAAAAAAAATAACGTCAAGACAGAAAACTTCAAACAATATGTCTTAAAAAAAAATTAAAATACACAGCAAAACAAATGACCAAAAACTGTAGTCAACATCTGTGACCCAACGGTAAGAAAGCGTCTCAAGGAAATGGGATTTAAATACAGAAAAGCTAAAGGAAAGCCGTCATTAAGACCTAAACATAAGAAAAAAGTTTACAATGAGTTTATCCGCAAATGAAAACCAATGGTGGACTACAGATGACTGAAAGAAAGTCATATTTACTGATGAATCGTGACTCTGCATTGGGTAAAGTGATGATGCTGCAACTTTTGTTTGGCGCCATTCAAATGAGATTTATATAGATGACTGCCCGAAGAAAACGTGCACATTTTCGCAGTCATGGATGATATGTGGTTGCATGTCAGATAACAACTTTGGGGAGATGGCTGTCATTACATCTTCAATTAATGCACACGTTTACGCAGACATTTTGGACATGTTTCTTATTTATCAATGTAAAGGATGTTTCGGAATGATGACATCATTTTGCAAGATAATGCCTCTGGCAGTAGAGCCAAAAAATTCAAATGTCATAGCCTGCAAACAGTCTAGATCGCAATCAAATTAAAAATGTGTTGGAAATTGAAGAAAATGGTCAAGGACAAGAAGGACAAGAATGGTTGAGGACAACCTGCAAAGCTGATGTGACAACAGCAATCAGAGAAAGTTAGAGCGAGATTGAAGAAGGGTACTCTTTGTCACTCGTTAAGTCCATGCCTCAAAAACTGCAAGCTGTTATAAAAGTAAGATTTTCCTCAGAATGTAATGATTCCATAATTTCTTCCACTATGCTTGATCTAAAAAAGAAATATGTTGCTGATTGCTCTCAGGGCATTCAATCGATCGTAACTGGACTGTTGGGTTTGTTTTATAAAACGTTTCACCTTTCATCCAAGTAGGCCTCATCAGTTCATATTTAGAGACTTAAATTAGTCCATAGCGGGTCCATTCTATGTGTCGTACTTGATCATTTCGCGATATTGCCACATTTTTTGCTGAAAAGATTTAGTAGAGAACATCGACGATAAAGTTCGCAACTTGTGGTCGCTAATAAAAAAGCCTTGCCTGTACCGGAAGTAGCAGACGATGTGCGCGTGATGTCACGGGTTGTGGAGCTCCTCACATCCGCACATTGTTTACAATCATGACCACCAGCAGCGAGAGCGATTCCGACCAGGAAAGCGACGATTTCCCCATTTATTTGAGCGAGGATGAAAGATTTGTGGATGAGGAAAGTGAGAGTGAAGGACTAGAAAAAAAAATAGACAGCAGAGCGACTCAGATGTTATTAGACACATTTACTAGGATCATTCTGGAAAATCCCTTATCTGCTTATTGTGTTACTAGTGTTTTAGTGAGATTAAATGGTCGTACCGGTACAACCTGAAAGTCGGAGGGTTGTGGCCACTGGTGTGGTGACCGCCAGTGTCTCCGAGGGAAGCCACATTTCTCGACGAGGCGAAGGCACCTGGTCGGGCCGGGTTGAGATTTTTTTTTTTTATCCTCCTCCACGGTGGAGGCATTCGACGGTCGGGGGCGGCCAGTGGGAGGAGGCAAGAGAGTCGCAGCTGCCTCTTTGACAGGTGCAGGAGGAACGACGCAAGCTCTCCGCTAATGTCTACGGTAAGAGCCGACTTATTAGCCCCATTTTGTCACCGAAACCTGCCGGTTGACATGTGGTAGGGAACCATGTTCGCTTGACCGCTCTGTTCCATAGTAAAGCTTCACCGTCATCTTTCGAAATTTTAAACAGGGAAACACCGGCTGTGTTTGTGATGCTAAAGGCGGCCGCAATACACCGCTTCCCACCTACATCTTTCTTCTTTGATGTATCCATTATTAATTGAACAAATTGCAAAAGATTCAGCAACACAGATGTTCATAACACTGTGGAATTATGCGATGAAAAGAGACGACTAAAAGCTGTGAACGATGCTGGACCAAAATGTCCTCTACAATGCGTGACGTCACGCGCACGCGTCATCATACTGCAACGTTTTAGCATGATACTTCCGCGCGAAATTTAAAATTGCAATTTAGTAAACTAAACCGGCCGTATCGGCATGTGTTGCAATGTTAGTATTTCATCATTGATATATAAACTATCAGACTGCGTGGTCAGTAGTAGTGGGTTTCAGTAGGCCTTTAAGAATGACTATAGTTTTGAGTCATGTCTGAAATCAGCTTTTTTTTCCTACAAAATAAATCAATTGATGACTGCTGATGCCATCACTTTTTTCTAAGGGTTGTTTGAGCGTGTAAAGCAAGCTTATTTAGTTGGGCGATATAAACACCAAATATGTCACCGGAAATCTAAGCTTCAATGAAAAAGGAAGCCTAAAATTTCGATAATGAACAATATAAAAACTATTTTATTTTCTAAAGTGTGATTTTCGATTATTTCAGATTAACAGTCGATACTTTATGTACTTTGTCTTTATTTTTAAAACTTTCTTTCCGTCTTGGCTTCTGTCATCGGCACTTATATAGTACAAAATAAATTGATACAAAAAATATACCGAAATAAAAACATTAACACATTAATACATCACTTCAAAACTTCCTGTGAGTTTTCAATTTTTTTTTTGATTTTTGAGAACTTTCCCAAGCTGGAAATGCCAAATAGAACAATCAATTAACTGCTCACAATATACTGCCAGACGAGGGATGCAATGATAAGCAGTCCGTCATCATTTAAGTGTATGTGTGTGCAGGTGGGTTTTGAGCACACTAAATATATTTAAATGTTCTAAAAAAAACTGCTGAATATGTTCTATAATCAACAGTGGTGATAAATATAATGTTTGCTGTCAAGCTTACCTGTAGCTTGTTTACCATCTCATCAAAGAGTTTTCTGGCCTCTGGACTGTTCGGGTCCTCAAAGTAATCTTCGATACCAATCTGGACCACGATAGATTTCAGGTTGCGGCACACACCTGCAAGGAGGGAAGGAAAGTCAACATGAAATCTGTCAAAATGTGGCATGAAAAAAAGAAACAATTATTTTTCTAGAAACGGGACCCAAAGTTTAAGCAACAGAAAAAAATGTGCCTACTACTTTGAGGCACATTTTTTTCTGAAAGTGAGGCTTAAATTAAATAAAAATAAACAAACAAACAATCATTTATGGTGTGGGGGAAAAATACATTCAAATCCGAATTTTTTATTTTTTATTACAATCCAAAACATTCAATAATCAATTTTTAAAGAAAACATGTTTAGGTCATCATCCACCTTACTTGCTGCGCAAACACGTCATACGTAAGCAGCCAAAATGAGCTCTTCTAACCTGTAACTGATTTTTTGATTTTATATATATATGCATACATATTTATATGTATGCATATACATATGTATGCATATACATATGTACATATATATATATGTATATATATATATATATATATATATATATATATATATATATAGGTATATATATATATACATATATATACATGCATATATACATAAATACATACATACATACATATATGTATAGGTATATATATATATACATATATACATGCATATATACATAAATACATACATACATATATAAACACACATATATATATACACACATATACATACACACACATATATATATATACAGTATATATGTATATACATACACACATATATATATATAGATATATACATACACACATATATATATACATATATATATATATATATATATAATATATATATACATACATATATACAGTGGGGCAAAAAAGTATTTAGTCAGCCACCGATTGTGCAAGTTCTCCCACTTAAAATGATGACAGAGGTCTGTAATTTTCATCATAGGTACACTTCAACTGTGAGAGACAGAATGTGAAAAAAAAAATCAGGAATTCACATTGTAGGAATTTTAAAGAATTTATTTGTAAATTATGGTGGAAAATAAGTATTTGGTCAACCATTTAAAGCTCTCATTGATGGAAGGAGGTTTTGGCTCAAAATCTCACGATACATGGCCCCATTCATTCTTTCTTCAACACGGATCAATCGTCTTGTCCCCTTAGCAGAAAAACAGCCCCTAAAGCATGATGTTTCCACCCCCATGCTTCACAGTAAGTATGGTGTTCTTGGAATGCAACTCAGTATTCTTCTTCCTCCAAACACGACGAGTTGATTTTATACCAAAATGGTTACATGGATGATACAGCAGAAGATTGGGAGATTGTCATGTGGTCAGATGAAACCAAAATAGAACTCTTTGGTAAAATATTGGACACAGTGTGTTGTCAAGCTTATGAGATCCGATGCAAGTGTAAGCCACTGTGACACTATTGTTCAATTTTTTTTTTTTTGTATAAATGTTTTTAATGATAAAATCAATGAGGGATTTTTAATCACTGCTATTTTGAAATTGTTACTAATATTGATAATATTCATTTTTGTTTCACTACTTTTAGCTTGTACCGTGTGATGTTTGTGTGTCCTTAATTGCTCTGTTTATTAATTGCTATTCTGAATGTTGCTGGGTTGGGTTTGGTTTTGGAATTGGATTGCATTGTTATGGTATTGTTGTGTATTGTTTTGTCGGAATGATTAATAAATTCATCAAAAAATAAAAAATAAACGGCCAGCGGGCAGCGGGCGACCCATCTGGTCCTCGCGGGCTACCTGCGCCCGCGGGCGCCGCGTTGGTGACCCCTGGTGTAGGGTGTTTAAAGCAAAAAATGATTGCCTTAATGGTTACTGATTAGACACATGGAAATTTTGTGTTGACTCTGTCAACTATAGATATTTTATGACTCATCCATTGTCATAACTCCAATGTGCTGCGGTGTGAATTGAAGCATGCAGAGCTATTATGCCAGTAAACCGCATACTACTATTGAATATGTTTAAAACACAGAAGTTCGCCAAAATGTTATGTTTTTTCATGTCTGACGAGTGTCTTTACAGGATGAGTAGTCGCACCTTATGTTATTTGTTTAGTATTCCAACTTGTTCAGTGAAGAAGCCCTGGAAATATTCCCCTACGATACAATCAATCATACATGCCTCACAAGGCAATATGTATACTGTACATACATGTTTGTTTCCAACTCACTGTTAAAATGGAGCAGAGCTTTGGGGGTGACTGGTGTGGAGGTGAGCACCAGCATCTCCAGGCCCTTTAGGCCTTCCCTGCAGACCTCTGCTGCCACCTCCTGGTTGATTTCGCTCACATGGTCCAATTCGAGCACTTGAAGGCGCATGCAGTTCCTTGCTGAAGAACATAAGTTGTGGCGTCAATGAGGGGAATAATTGGAATGAGTCACCTGATGCGAGTTTAAGTAAATTGTAACATTCACCCAGCGAGGCCAGCCCCTGAATGCCACATCCTGCGCCGCCCACGCCGAGCGCTCGGAGGTGTGGCCAGCATCTCCCGATAGTCTGCAGGCATCTGTTGCTAAACCGAGCCGGCTGTTGGCTGAAAGTGACAAAATGTCCCCCACCCCCGGGTCATGTTATAAGGCCATAGCCTGGTTAGGCCGTGCTGTATCCGTCAGTGCAATAATACCATGGGTGTAGTGGCGCCACCTGCAGGGAGATGATGTCTCTACAACCTGCGCCGAGGGCCCAGATGACCTCCTGGCCTACTGGGTCTGTGGCACTCCTGAAAGACAAAGCAATACAATTAGTTTTACAAGGGAAGATATGAAATATTTGTATCTTAGACCTGCCTAAGTGTTATGGCTGCCATTTGAGGGCAGCTTTTAACAGTGAGTAATATGTATACTGGATTTTCCAGACTATACCACGCACCGGTATATAAGCCGCACCCAATACATTTTAGAAGAAAAACATTTTTTTTGCATATATTAGCCACACCGGCCTAAGATATAGGAAGCTGTATATATATACACAACATGAAATGAGTAAGTAATATACACAACAAGATTTTGTATATTTAAATACCCTAATTGTTTCCAAACGGTGCCTGTTACACGGCAGAAACACGGGTGATCAAACAAAACACAAGTCCTCACTAGCTGCGAAAGCTAGCTCTCCAATGAGCTGAACAAACTCAATAAGTGATGCTTTAGTGCAGTGGTTCTCAACCTTTTTTCAGGGATGTACCCCCTGTGAACATTTTCTTTAATTCAAGTACCCCCTAATCAGAGCAAAACATTTTTGGTTGAAAAAAAAGAGATAAATAAGTCAAATACAGCACTATGTCATCAGTTTCTGATTTATTAAATTGTATAACAGTGCAAAATAATGTTATTTTGTAGTGGTCTTTCTTGAACTATTTGGAAAAAAAGATATAAAATTAACTAAAAACTTGTTAAAAAATAAACAAGTGATTCAATTATGAATAAAGATTTCTACACATAGAAGTAATCATGAACTTAAAATGCCCTCTTTGGGGATTGTAATAGAGATCTATCTGTATTCATGAACTTAATTCTAAACATTTCTCCACAAAAAATATCAATATTTTAGGAACATGTCCACAAAAAAATCTAGCTGTCAACACTGAATATTGCATTGTTGCATTATTTTCACAGTTTATGAACTTACATTCATACTTTGTTGAAGTATTATTCAATAAAATATTTATAAACGAATTTTGAATTGCTGCTATTTTTAGATCATTTAAAAAAAAATCTCGCGTACCCTTTGGAATACCTTCAAGTACCCCCATTTGAGAACCACTGCTTTAGTGAATTTAAAAAACTGAAAAAATACAAAAAGGATTATCAACTTACAATGGCATTCGAACACAGACACTCGCAAACATGTTTGCATATTAGCTAATGCCAACAACGCGAGCTTGATTACATGAAGAGAAAAGTAGCTGATTACCGTATTCTATCTGCTGTCCAGTTGTTAATCTTGTTTTATTTTCCATTATATTATCATTTACAAGTATGACATGAAGTTGCAATTACAGGAACAAGTTTAAGAGGATAGATGGCAGTAGTGTATAGTTTATGGTGTATTCTTTATTGCACCCCAGAAATAAATGGGTTGTACTTGTAAAGCGCTTTTCTACCTTCAAGGTACTCAAAGAGTTCAACTTTGAAAACGGTACTTGTTATGCACCAGCTGTTTCACTGTAATGTGGCTCCCTTTGGTAGTTTTCATGAACAAATTTGGAGGTGTTGAAATCATCATGTAAATTCTCTAATGCTAATCAGTAGCATGTCAATAGCCAATCCAATGTTTATCAGCATGAAGCTCGCACATTTTTTGAAAAGTGGAGCCCTACTTTACATGTGTTGGAGCATTTTTAGGTCAATTGCTTTGATGGCATTGAAAAAACCGACATTACCTCGAGGTAGTTTGGCTGGGTCCGCTCTCAGTGCTGCTGGAGTGATCACCAAGTCACAGGTATTGAATTATTTACGTGTGGGATTCAGTTGGTGACAAAAAAGTACCGGATTCAATACCCATCCCAGACTGTGATAGTACCCTATTTACCGACTATACAGACACATCATAGCGTTTACTGTATTTTCTTCATTTCTTGATCAAAATATACATTTATTTTTGTTTTGGTAATACATTAAAGGGGAACATTATCACCAGACCTATGTAAGCGTCAATATATACCTTGATGTTGCAGAAAAAAGACCATATATTTATTCAACCGATTTCCGAACTCTAAATGGGTGAATCTTGGCGAATTAAACGGCTTTCTATTATTTGCTCTCGGAGCGATGACGTCAGAACGTGATGTCACTTAGGTAGTCAACGGCCATTTTCTCAAACACATTATAAACATCAAGTCGCTTCAGCTCTGTTATTTTTCATTTTTTCGACTTTTTTCCGTACCTTGGAGACATCATGCCTCGTTGGTGTGTTGTCGGAGGGTGTAACAACACGATCAGGGACGGATTCAAGTTGATTTACCTAGAATGTGCATTGATTAGCACGGCATGCTAATCAATGCTAACATGCTATTTAGGCGATGCTAAGGCAGACATGGCACAGAGACGTATGGATATCCTGCAGATGCATTTCCAACAATAAAGTCAACGAAATCACAAAGGTGAGTTTTTTTGATGTTATTGACTTATGTGCTAATAAGACATATTTGGTCGCAGCATGACTGCCAGCTAATCGATGATGCTAACATGCTATTTAGGTTAGCTGTATGTACATTTGTAGCTATATTTGCATCCAGCGTTTCCCTCCACCCACATTTAATGCCAAACAAACACTTACCAATCAACGGATTTGAGTTGCTTCAGTGTCACAGGATGCGAAAGTCCTGATCGTTTGGTCTGCACATTTTACCGGCGATGCTAAGGCAGACATGGCCGAATAGCGTCAATAGTTTCTTCAATTTCATTTTCCCTATCTGCCTACATACTCCAACCATCCGTTTTAATACATGCGTAATCCGTTGAATCGCTTAAGCCGCTGAAATCCGAGTCTGAATCCAAGCTAATGTCGCTATATCTTGATGTGCTATCCGCCTGGATAGGATGTATATCACTGGATGATGTCACAGGAAAATGGACGGTGGCTTCACAGATAGCGAAAATCAGGCACTTTAAAGCCTTTTTTCGGGATATTCTATGATGGGTAAAATTTTGAAAAGAACTTCGAAAAATAAAATAAGCCACTGGGAACTGATTTTTATTGGTTTTAACCCTTCTCAAATTGTGATAATGTTCCCCTTTAGTAGCCAACACCCTTGCTTTATGAAAGAGAAACACATTTTAGTGTGATCATCTTTGTAAAGGGTAATGTTGCACTGCATCTCGTTAGACTGTGCAGGTGTGGTTGTTCTGGGGTGGTAACTCGAAGCAGCATGATGTATAAAAACTAAAGAGATGTGATGTGACCTGTAAGTGACAGCCTGCAGAGCTCGGCAGTAGCAACTGGCCAGCCAGAGGGAGCGGTCCGTCAGCAGGTTGGGACAATGTGAAATCTTTAGTATGAGCAGGTTACTTCCTGTGGCCTTCAGCAGCGCCTCCAGTCCTTCCTCCAGACAGCCACTGAGACAAAGACATGAGCATAACAGACAAACATTGCAAGCGAGGAAATGGTTCTGTATCTCCTGCACTGAATATAATAATAAAAAAAAAAAAAGACATCTAAAAAGTGAAAATTCTTAATCATTTATGCCAAAGTCTCCCAGACTGACTCCATGAACCAAAACCTATTAACTTGTAGTTAAAAAATGACTGGAAAAATAGGCTATAATAAAGACATTTTTTAAATATGGCAGTTTCTTCATATAATTTTCTTTCACCTGTGTTATTCTGTTTTCAAATATTTCACACTCTTAATGGAGCTGCTGCAGAAATGTATTTGTCTCGAGTATGTCAACAAAAAATAAATAAATACATAAATGAATGCATTTTGTGTATTGCTGTGGTTTTTTTTTTTATGTCAAAGTTTATTTTGCACTGAACAGGAAGTCACAGTGTATATGTTTTAAAGAGGCCCTATTATGTAAAACTGACTTTTTTTTTTAGCTGATGGTACCTGCTTACCGTATTTCCTTGAATTGCCGCCGGGGCGCTAATTAATTTAAAACCTCTTCTCACTCCTGCGCTTACCAAAGGCATGCGGTAAAAGTAAGCAAGCGCTAATTATTTTAAGACCTCTTCTCACTCCGGCACTTATCAAACGTATGCAGTAAAAATTTGAGTGTGATATAAGCTTGGACCTTAAATCCTACTGAATAGCTCTTAATCTTCTTCCCTTTATGCGATTTCAAATTACCGGTATTGAAATCAGCCTCCTCCATTTTGAAAATGATGACAGGGGAAGTGTCACTCGTGATGTCACGAGTTTGACCAGGCGGTAATACTAAGCATGCGCTAATTATTTTGCGAAGCGAGTTTGACCCGGCAGTAATTCAAGGCTGGCGCATACTATATGCCCTGCGGCAATTCAAGGAAATACGGTACGTTTATTTAGGATCTCCATAAGTCCGGAAAATTTGAAATCAAACTGTGTAGGCATAGCAGAGATATTTTAGAATTTTGTTCAAGTGTGACGTCAGCGGGTTATCCATATATGTGCTACAACGGCATGCCGACGATGAAACCCAATGAAGGAACATGCTCTATTGTTGGTTGTTTTAACAAGTACAAGTCTCGACGAAAACTTTCCCCATCCTCGGAAGTAAAGAGTGCCTCACTTTTAATTTTTGTGATTCGTGGCAATGCACCTTCAACTGTGAAGAAGTCTCTCTTCATGTTTGAAATGCACTTTGGAGAGACCTACTTCAAAAACCTGCGCCAGTATAAAAATTGATTATTCAATAAACTACTTTTAATGGCGGGCCCGGTGAAAATTAAACGGGAAGTAGTAACAGTAGATTAGAAATGTGCCAATGATAAGTTAGAAATGATAACTCGAGTTGTTGTGTAGATAGCTTAGCCTTCTACTGTAAAAAATAGCATCATCTTCCTTTGGCAAAATTAACGAATTTTTTCCCTAAAAATAATAATTTTAATTGGATCAGAGCCTATAGTGTTTGGCAATGGATGAGTAAGTTATACAATCCGTTATTAATTAATAGTTATTAGTTAATAGCCTTGAGTTTGTTTACAACTCGAAGCAGCTGTACAGCTGAGTTATTTATATGAAATACAATAAAGAAGCCTTTTGTTGTCAAAATACACATGTATACGTGCAGGATCTAGCCCTAGAAAGTTTCAGACTTGGTAGAAGTTTAAACTTGGCCAATCTATTGTTCCAACCTGTTGGTCAGCAGGGCTTCGATCCTCTCTCACGTCCGCCAGCATCTTCGCCTCTTTCCTCAGTGCCGACAACAAAACATGGTAAGCCGTTGATCTCGCTATAACATCTGGGATCTCGTGTTGCAATGAAAGTCACTCAAAACAGATGGCTGCTGGCAGTCATAGGTGTCCAAAGCTGGGTGGGGGCGAATGCTGACCCGGCGTGAGGGGGCATGTTTTTTTTTGTTTTTTTTTGCATCTAACAACTCCTCGTTTTTAAATGGTCTTGTTTTCAAAGGGAGCAAAAATATGTCTTACAAATAGGTCTATGATACAACATCTATGCACATTTTCACCAAAGAACCACCATTATATGTTATATAGACCAAAATAAAATGTTAAAAATGTTTTTAAAAAATCTTAAAATGACCCCTTTAAAGCTGTGTAAGTAAGAGTATTAAGATAATTATTTTCTATTACTCCCCCAGGAAAAAGAAAACTTTTTTTTTTTAAAACATCCATCCATCCATTTCCTACCGCTTATTCCCTTTTGGGGTCACAAGGGGCGCAGGCGCCTATCTCAGCTACAATCGGGCGGAAGGCGGGGTACACCCTGGACAAGTCGCCCCCTCATCGCAGGGCCAACACAGATAGACAAACAACATTCACACTCACATTCACACACAAGGGCCAATTTAGTGTTGCCAATCAACCTCAAAAGTAATATCATAGAAAGGACAATAAACATTATTGCACTACAAATGGAGCAATACAAATACAAATGGACATAATACTACTGATAATTACCATGAATTGATTAACGTGGACCCCGACTTAAACAAGTTGAAAAACTTATTGGGGTGTTACCATTTAGTGGTCAATTGTACGGAATATGTACTGTACTGTGCAATCTAATAATAAAAGTCTCAATCAATCAATGAATTATAATAATAATAATTAAAACAATTTCTACCCATTTAAAATAAGACAACGTTAAAATAAGTTTGATGAAATCTGATTATATGTATGAGTGTATGTTTGCATGTTTATGTATGTATGTTTGTACAGTAAATGTGCGTGTGGATGTATATACCGTGTCTGTGTATGTATTTGTGTATGTATGTGCGTGCGTATGTACCTATGTGTGCGTGTATGTATGTATGAATATACGTGTGTATGTGCGTACATACTGTATATGTGTTTTGCATGCACACTATATTTGTCTCCGAGTATGTGCGGGAGGCAAAGTTCGGCCCTTGTCACCCAGAAAGCCCAACCCAAAATACAATTCTCCCTCACGATTTAACAGCATATATCTTCGCAAGCAGTAATCAATAATCATAAATATAATGATTTAATTAAATGTATTGATTGAAATTAAACTGAAAGTAACTGAGCAAAAGTTGTACTTTATAAAAATACTTAAGTAAAAGTAAAACGTATGTTGCATTAAAACTACTCTCAGTGTAACTTAATAAATGTAGTGTTGTTACTATTCTGGTAACACATTTTATGTTGACGATATATGCCGACGTCGACATAAGCGGGACCTTTTTCGTAACTTAGTTGTCGGCATGAGCGAGTTCCGCCGTATTAGCACCTGTTAACCACTACTCACCGTGTGCTTTTTAAGTATTCCTCCTTGCTTTCCTTCTTTCCACGCTGTCGAGGTTTAAGGTTCTGCAGGATGAGCGAGTGCGTCTGAGTGCACCACTGAGACAACGTTCCCAGCAACTGTGGGACAAAGACTGGAATGAACAGGGATCCTCTCCACGCTGCACACAAAACGAGGCGCTTTTCTGTCGTGACCTGCACCTTGGAAGAAACGCGGGCGTTTTCCAGCAGAAGTCTGGTCCACACGGCCGGGTGGCGAGCAACAAACTTCCAATCTCTGCAGACTTCCGCCGCTCTTAGCAGGGTTTTAGTATCCAGGTAGGTGAAGATACAGAATAAGCCAGCGCGCATCTTCAGGATCTCGGGGCTGATCACCTCGTTGGATTTGGACGGGCTCTTCTCATGGCGGCAGGGTTTGCTGTAGACGCCTTCAGACCGACCTAAGTGCACAAGACAATAAGACAGTTTGTTATTTAAAGTTGACCTGTGATTGTAAGGTGACCTGACAGTTACCTACGTTTATTGGATGGATGGATAGATGGATGAACAAAAAAATGAATGAAGGAATGTATGGACTGACTGATTTTGGAGAGGTAGATTAGTCAATGGATGAGTAAATGGAGCTGTAATCTATAGTCCAAATTCTTCAAAACAAAACATATTTGGATGATTAGGGGAGAAAGGTGTTGATTGCCACACTAATTTTTTATTTCAATCGATGTATTTAATGCAGGGACAGCACACATTGGTATGGTATGGTATATGGTATGCTCGTTTTTGTCATTGCACAAACAACATTTCCTTTTCACCACAAACCCGTTCAAGATTAGACAAACATTGTACATGAGACAGAACAGGAACGTTGATGGGTCGCCACTTACGCCGCCTCGTAAAAGGCGGGACAAAAGCTAGGGACGGTGAGTAAAAAGTCTATCCCAGACTGAGCTCTTATGGGGGAGGGAGCACAGATTGGGGCCAGGCAAAACACTCGATAGCCGATAAGCACAAAAGCATTTTACACAGAAACCACAAGACTTGCAACAGGAAGGGAAGAAGCAGGCTTCCGGTACGAAGCTGCCAGCCACTAAGGACACTGCTCTGTTGCTCTTCATACCACGTGCGGTAAAGCGGTGGCAAAGGCGTGGGAGGGGAGTGGGGGTATGTGCGCATATGTAGTCAAGGTCCATGGTGTGTGTTTGTTAGCTCTGTAGGCCTAGAGTTGCCCTGCAAACGTTGGCAGAGGAACAGAGTTAGTCTTTCCAGGTGTTGTTGACAGAGAGGGAGTTTATTTCGTCTTCACTGTATTGTCCTGGAGAAGATTCTTGAAACAAATACCTTGCCATGTCGCAGCAAAGGAAAACAAGATTAGAATTGTTGTGTTTGAGTGAACAAAACGTTTTACTCGTCTATTTTAGGTCCTCAAATACATCCTGTAGGGCAGATGGTACGTTGTTATAAAGTCTGATTGTCCACAGTTCTGTTCGCATCCTTCAATCATGTGTGGCAGCTCTGGGGTACCTTGAATGGCTGCCAGAATCGTCCAATTTTTTGATACAGTTTACTCCAAACCTTTACTCCAATCAACAAGTGTCCTGTTACCAGGATTCTGAATAGGTAGATGTAGTCAAATACTTAACACATTACCTTTTTCTGGACATTTTTTTTAATTAGTAGGAACAATTCCAAGCAAGTTATAGAATGCCAACTGCTAATATAAATAATAAATAACAATCTCACCAACAGAGGGCACTCTCTCTCAATTTCTGATATGGAAATGTGCGTAGTTAGTGTCAGAGCTCACCTACATAGTCTTCTCTAGAGTAAGAGGACAGACGACTTTTTGTGTGTTTTTTTTCTTTCGGCCCCTCTGTATTTGTCTTCTGTGCTTTTACACAAAGCTTTATAAAATAAAATTAAAATAAAAAAACTTTTCAAAAATTGTAGAGGAAAAGTTACAGTTTAGATCAGGGGTGCCCACACTTTTTCTGTAGGCGAGCTACTTTTCAATTGACCAACTCGAGGGGATCTACCTCATTTATATATATCATTTATATTTATTTATTTATGAAAGAGACATTTTTGTAAACAAGTTAAATGTGTTTAATGATAATACAAGTATGTGTAACACATATGGATGTCTTTCTTTCACAAAGACAAGAATATAAGTTGGTGTATTACCTGATTCTGATGACTTGCATTGATTGGAATCAGACAGTAATGATGATAACGCCCACATTTTCAAATGGAGGAGAAAAAAAGTTGTCCTTTCTGTACAATACCACATGAAAGTGGTTGGTTTTTGGCATCTAATTCATCCAGCTTCCATACACTTTACAAGAAAAACATTGGCGGCAAAGTCCGTAGCTTGCTTGATTGACATTCACGGCACCCGAGGGTCTTGTGAGATGACGCTGGCTGCTGCCACTTCATTATTATGAAAAAATGACAGAGAGGAAGGCGAGAAACACTTTTTATTTCAACAGACTTTCGCGCCGTCCCTTCCGTCAAAACTCTAAAGGTCGACTGCACATTTCCTATCTTCACAATAAAAGCCCTGCTTCATGCTGCCTGCGCTAACAAAATAAGAGTCTCGGAAAGCTGGCGTGTACAAGTGATGTGCACGCCAGCTTTCTGAGGGATCGCTTGTGCACGCCAGTTTTCCGAGACTCTGTATTTAGTTAGCGCAGGCAGAATGAAGCAGGGCTTTTATTGTGAAGATAGGAAATGTGCAATCGGCCTTTAGAGTTTTGACGGAAGGTACGGCGTGAGAGTCTGTTGAAATAAAAAGTGTTTCTCGCCTTCCTCTCGGTCATATTTTCATAATAATGATCTTGCAGCAGCCAGCGTCATCTCGCAAGACCCTCCCGTACCTTGAATGTCATTTAAGTGACGTCTTGGTGAAGATTGATGATCACTAATTTTTAGGTCTATTTTTTTTTAAAGCCTGGCTGGAGATCTACTGACACACCCCCCGCGGTCGACTGGTAGCTCGCGATCGACGTAATGGGCATCCCTGGTTTAGATTGTCATTAGCTAGCTAACTCAAGAGAGGTTGTTAGTCTTGATGCTACCGAAAATTCCACTTGGGTTTTGTCATCACATTCTCTTTGAGGTAGAAAGTCGTGTACTCACATATTAATAGATATCAAATAGTTAGATGGCTGGCCTAAAGATGTGTTTTTTTGCTCATTTTGTCGAAAAGGCTGTTTGTAGTTACAAATCAAAACACACTTTTTTTAGGCCAAAAATTATAACAAGAACTTAACCAGCTAGCTTATGGTATATAAATAATGGCTTAACACAGTGCTTTTCAATTATTTACTATTATGAAGGAAGAAAATATTTAGAAAAATTTGCAACCCCTGCCCCACCATGACCATAGAAGGAGTATGATTTTTCGATAAAATTGTTATAAGTACACCTCCGCATAACAGTGCATTTATATCAATGTTAAGAAAAGTAAAAAAATTAAATAAATATAGATTAACTCGTCGGCAATCTTCACCTCCAGAGCGGCAAAAAATGTAATTTTCCTACAAGTGTCATCCCACCGAATAATTTCTAAGCATGCTACACAGCACACCATAGCTATATGCTAACCGCAAGCTAGAGCTCTTGAATGTAAACAGAAGTGGGTTGATACAAACATCAACAGTAGCGATACCAAGGAAATGATCGGTTTATGGTCGATATCACAGTGGTTGTATAGATATTTGTTTTACTATCAAAAATGTTTGCTTTTGTTATTGTTTGTAAACTCAGGAAAAAATCCCTGAAGATAGAATGACTTTAAAAACAAAAACCACAGGATTAAATCATAGCCAAAATTAGGAAATGATTTAAATATTTCATTGATATTGTTACATTCCATCTTGTGTTTTTTGTCTAAATATAAATGTCATCAAAAATTGGAATCTTTCAATGATTTTGAACATGTTAAGTAACAGCATTGGTATGACCAATACTGCTCCTGGAACTACTTAGTATTGGATCGATACCATCATTTGTAGTAGCTCCCAAAACTAATGTAAAGTATCCAAAGAACAGAAGTGATTAATTCCTACCTTGTTTGTTTGTTCACTCAACCTGGCAGTCTTGTTTCGCTACAGGCAACGGTTGGTTTGGTTTTTCCCTCTACTCTCTGATTTTTGTGTTTTTTGGCTTTTCACGCAAAATATTTTCTGTTATGCTAACCCAAAGCAAGCCCTGACATTTTTGTATGTTTTGTTTGAGTTTCATCCCTTGCCTTTAGAATAAATCAGCATCCTACCTGCACGCTCCTTCTTGATGTCCTTCTGCATCTTGGGGAAACGACTAACGCAACCGTTAAATCTAAACGCAACAACTTTAACAGTATGTAACCATGCTGTAACAGAAAGTAACCATATCGTAACATTATATTAATAATAATTTTCACCAAATAATACAACAAGAAAAAACATGTAACCGCATATGTCACCAGCCAATCTACGAGTTTATGTAACCAGTTTTGAAATGGTTCTATTATTATGTATATACCAAATTATATATCGTGAGATGTGTAGCTATGGCAGGAGGTGGAAAAATATATCGCGATATAGATTTTACGCAATATTGGCCATCCCTAATTGGCAACTAATATTCCTGTATGTGTGAGCGTGAGTGGTTGTCAGTCTATACCCTGGGTCGGCAACCTAAAATGTTAAAAGAGCAATATCGACATGGCCCAGGCGCATGCCAATGCACATTCAAAAGCCCCGCGGAGCGCACCTCGGGACACGCCCACAGCCGCTCATCTCCTGCACCCGTCTCTCCGGCGGCAGCAAGTAGCTGCAAACAATCAGCAATCAGCGCACCTGTCGTTGATGATCTTCCCGGGCTTCTTAAGCCTGTGCAGACCACCATTCCGGGCCAGAACGTAATCATCTGTTCAAGTACCATAAGCGATCATCGAGCTTTATGCAATCTTGCTCTCTCTCTGTTTGTGCTCCACCGTCGTGTTTGATTGGTCTCGTGTCTTCCTTGTCGTCCTACAGTTATCAGTAGCCAGAGGAGCCTGTTCAGTGCCAGACTGCTTCATCCCAAGTGCAGGACTAATAGACTCAAAAACTCCTTTGTACCACACGCTATTAGACTGTACAATTCCTCTCTGGGGAGGAGGGCGGGGGGTACTAGGATGACAGGGGATGCAAAACAATAACAGTGCAATACGTTTTCATAACATGGTCACTACTGCCTTGTTTCTCTTGCTGTTAGCGGGGTGTATAAAATAGTCAGGAAGTGTCATGAATACTGTCACACCTATGGATCTTGTTTTGTCATGTTATGTTTTTGTTTTTGGACTCTTGTTTCCCGTTTTACACTTCCTGGTTTTGTTTTTCCATAGTAACCCATTAGTTTCCACCTGGTCTCCAAGTCACGCCCAGCCCTCAGTCCCACACCTGTTGCTAATCATCATGGCTGCTATTTATATCATTCTGTTTCTGTCCTGGGAACTTTGCTATTTGCATTCTGCTTCATGTCTTCACGCACCCTCAATTACCTTGCAATCCATGCCCCTTGTACCCGTCACAGTAAGTTTTTTTTGTGTTAGTTATTCATAGTTTTGCCACAGTGCAAGTTTAAGTTAGTTCATTGTCTTTCATGCCATCGAGCAGTTGTTTTGTTTTCCTGATTGTATTTTTGTAGCCAAGTTTTATACCTCTTTGTGAGCGCCCTTAGTTTGTTTAATTTTGTATTTAGAATTCCAAATAAACATGTACCTTAATTCACGCCTGGCTCGTCCTGTAATCCCGCTGCGTCGAAGGAGCACACTCAATCCTAGTCCAAGCCTGACAAATACAAGGGATTCTGGGTATTTGTTGTGTTGCGTTTATGTTGTGTTACTATGAGGATGTTCTCCCGAAATGTGTTTGTCAATCTTGTATTGTGTGGCTTCACAGCGTGGCGCATATTACTAAGAGTGTTAAAATTGTTTATATCACAACCGTTAGTGTACTCTGTGTCACCCAGTATGCCTTGCCTTCGTGTTGCTGCGGAAGCCACACACGACATGATGCTGGACTGTCAAGCAGATCGTACATGTTGTAGAAGGCGACAAAGCCAATGGCTTCATAGCACGCCCTAATACTTATTATCTGGGTGACTGCAGGTAGTTATCCCAGAGAATAATAGTATCTCCTATTGTCTTTTAGCTTTATGACACGGGTCTTAAATGACTCTTTGAATGGCAAAAGGATACCGATCCCAGAACCAAGTATATCAAATATTTCCAGATGGTTCAACCGCCACTTGCCCGAATCTAATTAAAATCAACTTTTTCGTCATGTCAACAGCCCAACCCGCGGGTTATCCGCGGATGAGACCGCAAACCGCACATCTCTACTATCTATCTATCTATCTATCTATCTATCCATCTATCTATCTATCTATCTATCTATCTATCTATCTATCTATCTATCTATCTATCTATCTATCTATCTATCTATCTTCCTGCAGTCTGCCTTCGTTCCACGTTACGAGGTCTGCGTCTCGTCTCCCCCTACTACATGCTTGTCTCACGGATTTTCGAGCCTGCCCTGCCCTTTTTGGACTTGCCTCTCGCTCAACACTCCGGTAACACACAACAGTTTATTCATACATATAGTCGCACACATACACACTTTTGGATTTAGTCACATGCATTTCTCTTGTTGTTTATACTATTGTTTGGTTATTTTATGAATTATAATGTATATAATGAATACATAGAGCTACACTATGCCCTTGTTGTCTGTGCCGTCTACTCCTCCTTTACACATATTGGACAAAAAAATTGGTCTGGAGACGCAAAAAATTAAAAGCATTATACAAGCGAATGAAGACTACACATGATGTGAGTGTCTATATTAGCCTACTATCAAAACAACTTTGTGCCGCAGACTGACGCGAATCTTCATTGACAGAAATGTTGAAGTGTAATATTTAGTCTACACATTTTTACAAGTGTCATTTACGGGTTGGGGAGGAGACCCTGACCGAAGTGGAGGAGTTCAAGTACCTAGGAGTCTTGTTCACGAGTGAGGGAAGAGCGGATCGTGAGATTGACAGGCGGCGTCTTCAGTAATGCGGACGTTGTACCAATCCGTTGTGGTGAAGAAGGAGCTGAGCCGGAAGGCAAAGCTCTCAATTTACCGGTCGATCTACGTTCCCATCCTCACATGCGGTCATGAGCTTTGGATCATGCCCAAAAGGATAAGATTACGGGTACAAGGGGCCGAAATGAGTTTCCTCCACCGGGCTGCGGGGCTCTCCCTTAGAGATAGGGTGAGAAGCTCTGTCATCCGGGAGGAACTCAAAGTAAAGCCACTGCTCCTCCACATCGAGAGGAGTCAGATGAAGTGGTTCGGGCATCTGGTCAGGATGCCACCCGAACGCCTCCCTAGGGAGGTGTTTGGGGCACTTCCAACCGGTAGGAGGCCACAGGGAAGACCCAGGACACGTTGGGAAGACTATGTCTCCCGGCTGGCCTGGGAACGCCTCGGGATCCCCCGGGAAGAACTAGACGAAGTGGCTGGGGAGAGGGAAGTCTGGGCTTCCCTGCTTAGGCTGCTGCCCCCGCGACCCGACCTCGGATAAGCGGAAGAAGATGGATGGATGGATTTTTACAACATTGGAAAACATTTGTGAAACGGAGGCTTCTCAGAGGGTAAGATAACTTCTGGCTTAGAATGGCCAAAGGTATAGATATATTACAATCTTTGTAAACTGGGTGACAGCTACTGTGTTCTATAACAACATGGCACACAAACATATTTCAGAAATGCAGCCAATATTACATGTGTCATGAGACATGCAAATGTAAGTTAAATACACACAGGACATGAGTAAAGTAAATTATACGAGCTGAAATATACCTACAAATGAGGCACAATGATGCAATATGGGCATACAGCTAGCCTACATAGCATGTTAGCATCGAGTCCCTTTTAGTCATGCACTGACCAAATAGGTCTGATTAGCACTCCAAAAAAGTCAATAACATCAACAAAGCTTACATTTGTGCATTCACGCACAACATAAAAAGTCTGGTGGACAAAAATGAGACTAAGGATTGGCTAAAAAAACCCATCTTTCTGTGGAATAGTCTGAGAAAATTGTACATGTACACAAACTACGGTGCGTTCAAGAACCGGCAAAATTAGTAGGACAAAAACGGTGCTCGGCAAATACTTTTATCAGTGAAGCGTGTCTAAAATAAACAGTAGGATTTCTAACAATTTGGAAGGTTTGTGTCATGTTTGTCTTCATACAGAAACCACATTAAAACAAAAAATATATATTTTAAAATGTTCACACTTTATTTTATTTACAAGCTCCAAGCCACTAGGACAGCGCTAAAAAGCTGCGAGTTGCCCTCCCCCGGTTTATACATACAGGTTCACAATTGCCAACCCTCCCAATTTTCCCGGGAGACTCCCGAATTTCAGTGTCCCTCTCGAAAATCTCCCGGGGCAACCATTCTCCCGAATTTCTCCCGATTTCCACCCGGACAACAATATTGGGGGCTTGCCTTAAAGGCACTGCCTTTAGCGTCCTCTACAACCTGTCGTCACGTACGCTTATCCTCCACGCAAACAGCATGCCGGTCTAATCACATAATCCATCCATCCATCCATCCATCATCTTCCGCTTATCCGAGGTCGGGTCACGGGGGCAGCAGCCTAAGCAGGGAAGCCCAGACTTCCCTTTCCCCACCCACTTCGTCCAGCTCTTCCCAGGGGATCCCGAGGCGTTCCCAGGCCAGCCGGGAGACATAGTCTTCCCAACGTGTCCTGGGTCTTCCCCGTGGCCTCCTATCGGTTGGACATGCCCTAAACACCCCCCTAGGGAGGCGTTTGGGTGGCATCCTGACCAGATGCCCGAACCACCTCATCTGGCTCCTCTCCATGTGGAGGAGCAGCGGCTTTACTTTGAGTTCCTCCCGGATGGCAGAGCTTCTCACCCTATCTCTAAGGGAGAGCCGCGCCACCCGGCGGAGGAAACTCATTTCGGCCGTTTGTACCCGTGATCTTATCCTTTCGGTCATGACCCAGAGCTCATGACCATAGGTGAGGATGGGAACGTAGATCGACCGGTAAATTGAGAGCTTTGCCTTCCGGCTCAGCTCCTTCTTCACCACAACGGATCGATACAACATCACATAATATATGCGGCTTTTATACACAAATGAGTGCATGCAAGGGGTACTTGATCAACAGCCATACAGGTCACACTAGGGGTGGCCGTATAAACAACTTTAACACTGTTACAAATACGCGCCACACTGTGAACCCACATCAAACAAGAATGACAAACACATTTCGGCAGAACAGCCGCACCGTAACACAACATAAACACAACAGAACAAATACCCAGAATCTAACTCTTCCGGGACTCTACAATATACACTCTTGCTACCACCAGCCCCATGTTGGTATGTACAAGTTTGTTGTAGGAATGAACGGATGTTTTCTGCAGAGTGAGCGCAGTTTCCCCGAGAGAAGCCGAAATAAGCCTCCGTGTTGACGCGGGATCGCCCGTAGGTGACTCATCTTCATCTTTTGGCCTCCAAGGCTGTCTGCTCAGAGCCATCAGAAGAAGCTCACTCTTCCTCACACACCGCCTACACTCAAGACTCCCAACTGAACTAAAGAAACCAACAACGAGCTGTGAAAAATAACTGTACGTGAGGCTACTTACCATCTGACAACACCTGATTGGGCCTCTCCTAATAGGGAGAAGTACGTCAGAGGATCGCCGGCCACATGCGGAGAGTAACATGGAGGAACATGAGTATGCCGTGGCGTCATACAACTCGCATACATTACCATCCTTCCCAGACTGCTTCTATTTTGTTCCCCCAAAGAAGCGCAGGAGAAGAGGTGGCAATGAGACAAGAGCATGCTGGCGGGGAGCGGACAGAAAGATGCACAATCTGTGGCGCTTGTGAAAACATGTTGATGTCAGACTTGATACACAAAACTGAGAGAACTAACGCGCATACTGGAGCAGCAAAATATTGCATTTCTGACATTAATGGTCACCATGGACCTCTAATGACGCAAGTCCCTTAACTCTAAATAGGCTAAGCCAGGGATGTCCGAATTTTGGCCCTTTCAGTCATTTCTTTTGGCCTGCTAAGTTTTATACACACAGTATTTTCCGGACTATAAGGCGCACTTAAAATCCTTTTTTTCCTTCAAAACTCGACAATGCCCCTAATAAACCGGTGCGCCTAATGCATGGAATTGTTCTGGTTTTGCTCACCGACCTCAAAGCAATTTTATTTGGTACATGGTGTGATGATAAGTGTGACCAGTAGATGGCAGTCAAACATAAGAGATACGTGGTAAGAGGTATAAAGGCAATATCACTCAAGTAAACAACCTTAAAGGTCTACTGCAGGGGTCACCAACGCGGTAGCCCGTAAGGACTACATAAATCGCCCGCTGGCCTGTTCTAAAAATAGCTCAAATAGCAGCACTTACCAGTGAGGTGCCTCTATTTTTTGAATTGTATTGCGATGAGGTGGCGACTTGTCCAGGGTGTACCCTGCCTTCCGCCCGATTGTAGCTGAGATAGGCGCCAGCGCCCCCCGCGACCCCGAAAGGGAATAAGCGGTAGAAAATGGATGGATGGATTTATTACTAGCAAGCTTGTCTCGCTTTGCTCGACATTTTTAATTCTAAGAGAGACAAAACTCAAATAGAATTTGAAAATCCAAGAAAATATTTTAAAGACTTGGTTTTCATTTGTTTAAACGAATTCATTTATTTTTTACTTTGCTTCTTATAACTTTCACAGACAGTTTTAGAGAAAAAATACAACCTTAAAAATGATTTTAGGATTTTTAAACACATATACCTTTTTACCTTTTAAATTCCTTCCTCTTCTTTCCCGACAATTTAAATCAGTAATTTTTTTTTTTATTGTAAAGAATAATAAATACATTTTAATTTAATTCTTCATTTTAGCTTCTGTTTTTTCGACGAAGAATATTTGTGAAATATGTCTTCAAACTTATTATGATTAAAATTCCAAAAAATATTCTGGCAAATCTAGAAAATCTGTAGAATCAAATTTAAATCTTATTTCAAAGTGGATTTTAACCTATTTAAAACATGTCATCAAAATTCTAAAATTAATCTTAATTTTAGAAGATTAAGATGATGTTCCATAAATTATTTTTTAAATTTTTTCAAAAAGATTCAAATTAGCTATTTTTTCTCCATTTTTTTCGATTCAATTTTGAATTTCAAAAAGTTGAAATTGAAGATAAACTATGATTCAAAGTTTTCTCCTCTTTTAAACCGTTAAATTAAGTGTTTTTTCCATCATTTATTGTCTACAAAAAACCTTCCGTAAAAGGAAAAAAAATGTACGACGGAATGACAGACAGAAATACTCATTTTTTTATATATATATAGATGTATTTATTAAAGGTCAATTGAGCAAATTGGCTATTTCTGGCAATTTATGTAAGTGTGTATCAAACTGGTAGCCCTTCGCATTAATCAGTACCCAAGAAGTAGCTCTTGGTTTCAAAAAGGTTGGTGACCACTGGTCTACTGAAATGAGATTTTCTTATTCAAACGGGGATAGCAGGTCCGTTCTATGTGTCATACTTGATCATTTTGCGATATTGCCATATTTTTGCTGAAAGGATTTAGTCGAGAACATCCACGATAAAGTTCACAACTTTTGGTCGCTAATAAAAAAGGCTTGCCTTTACCGGACGTAGCAGACGATGTGCGCGTGACGTCACGGTTTGTAGGGCTCCTCACATTCTCACATTGTTTACAATCGTAGCCACCAGCAGCTAGAGCGATTCGGACAGAGAAAGCGACAATTTCCCCATTAATTTGAGCGAGGATGAAAGATTTGTGGATGAGGATATTGAGAGAGAAGGACTAGAAAGAAAAAAAAAAGTTACAAAAAAAAGTTGAGGGCAGTGAGAGCGATTCAGATCTTATTAGACACATTAACTAGGATAATTCTGGAAAATCCCTTATCTGCCTATTGTGTTACTAGGGTTTTAGTGATATTATATAGTACCTGAAAGTCGGAGGGGTGTAGCCACGGGTGTGGTGACTGCTAGTGTCTCCGGTGGGAGGAGGTAATAGACCGCAGCTGCTGCAGGAGGACGCAAGCTCCGCTCATAACTACGGTAAGAGCCGACTTACTACCACAATTTTTTTTCACCGAAACCCGACATGTGGTCGGGATCCATGTTTGCTTGACCGCTCTGTTCCATAGTAAAGCTTCACCTTCGGGAATTTTAAACAAGGAAACAGTGTGTTAGTGTGGCTAAAGGCTAAAAGCTTCCCACCTCCATCTTTCTACTTTGACTTCTCCATTATTAATTGAACAAATTGCAAAAAATTCAGCAACACAGATGTCCAGAATACTGTGTAATTATGCAATTAAAGCAGACTACTTCTAGCTTGGATCGGGCTGGAAAATAATGTCCGCTACAATCCGAGACGTCAAACGCACGCGTCATCATACGCGACATTTTCAACAGGAAACTTCGTGGGAAATCTAAAATTGCAATTTAGTAAACTAAAGCGGCCGTATTGGCATGTGTTGCATTGTTGATATTTCATCATTGATAAATAAACTATCAGACTGCGTGGTCGGTAGTAGTGGGTTTCAGTAGGCCTTTAACATTTTATATGTTCCATTGAAAATATAGAACATTAAGCATGGCGCCCAAAAATGTATCTAAATGGTTTAGTACGACTTTGGTAAGCTATGAAGCCACTCCGCTTGATGGATTGTCGGCGCAATAAACATGCAAGTATTATTATGGTGTGTGTATAAGGTAAGATATTATCTGCCGTTTGTGTTTCGCAATATTATGCAAAAGCAACTGTTCTTACATCCTGGTACCGGCTGATCTGTATTTGAGATCTTCATAAATCCTGAAAAATTCCGCGCGTCCGCCTTTGTAGTCCGTGGGGACAGTGTGGTTGATAAGCTTCTTCTTTTCCTCTATATTCTTGTAATGTGACATTAATCCTCCGCTGTTGCCATTTCTAATATAAAGTGGTGTAAAGTGTCAGTAAACTTGCCATGAAAGCGCTAAAACAAACCGGTGTAGTGTGTTGACATTATTCACCCAAGGAGCTTTAGTCATTAGAGTTCCGGTTGGACGTGTTTTTACGGGACACATTAGTGGTTTTTGGAAGAGGAGATGCTGCTTTGTTATTTACTTAAATAAAGTTTGAATGTCATCAAAACCGTTAGCTCCCTCCTTTGACACTTCTTCGTCTCCCGTCCTTGCACGCCACACCGCTACAACAAAGATGACGGGGAAAAGATACTGCCGAGGCTGAGCCACGTAAATAAGACCGCCCACAAAACGGCGCATCCTGAAGCGACTGTCAGAAAGTGGCTTGAAGATGATCTGTAAAACATAATCTATGCAACATTTTGACCAAAGGACCCCAATTACATGTTATGTAGACCACAAGGAAGTTTTTTCCATTTAGAAAAAAAAAAAAAAATGACAACTTGAATGCGCTCTATTATCCGGTGCGCCTTTTATATGAAAAATTATAGAAAATAAACCATTCACCAGCAGTACGCCTCATAATCCGGTGCGCCCTATGGTCCGGAAAATATGGTATTCATTCTGGGTCATTATTGTCACCAATGTCCCACTGGGTGTGAGTTTTCCTTGCCCTTATGTGGGCCTACCGAGGATGTCGTGGTGGTTTGTGCAGCCCTTTGAGACACTAGTGATTTAGGGCTATATAAGTAAACATTGATTGATTGATTGATTGACCTCTTTCAAGCTGCACAATCATTCATGGCATGTCCGCAGAGCTACACTGTAAAAAAAAAAAGTCAGTACATTTTACTGTAAAAACCCTTAAAGCTCAGTCGCCAGAAATGTGCGATAAACTCATCAGATTTACAGATTTTTGGATAAATCGCAAATTGGACAACATCTTGGAGACGATGTCTGCTCTGCATAGCAAAGTATGATCAATTGAAGGGCCAGAAATAGTCAATTAAAATGAAAAGTTTAAATGTTTTTATTCACTTGCTCAGACACAAACATTCTAAATCTGGATTGTTTTCCCTGGCTGCAAGAGACACTGCAGGGTTGCTTACACACGCGCACGCATTTGCCCACCTTTTACTGGTCGCCGCCCTAGTGACGAACCATCAGCGTTCCTGTCATGCATACCATGTATAATATATGTCGGTTTTTGAAAGGGTCTGTGCTGAAAATATAATTCTGTTGTACTTTTTAAGTGCAATGAAAAAGAAAAATGCCTCTAGATTTTACCGGGGAAAAAATGGCAGCTCAACTAACCAGAATTCTATTGTAAAAAGAAAAAGGGTATGGTTTTTTTAAAATATACATTAATCTGTAAACACCACCGTATTGTGGATGTTTGTTTGCTTTTGTGTATTGCTGCACCATTCGGAAGTGCAATTTCTATGGCAGGGGTGCCAAACTCAAATACAGACTGGGCCAAAATTTAAAACTGAACAAAGCCGAGGGCCAAGGGTGAACGAATTAACCTTTTAATAGGGACCCAAACAACTTTTGCAATGAATATTGAACAAGCAAGGCTTAAATTGGGCAGCACGGTGAAACAGGGGTTAGTGCATCTGCCTCACAATACGAAGGTCCTGAGTAATCCTGGGTTCAATCCCGGGCTCGGGATCTTTCTGTGTGGAGTTTGCATGTTCTCCCCAGGACTGCGTGAGTTCCCTACGGGTATTTGGGCTTCCTTCCATGGAACAGGCAGATCTTATATAACGTAATAGTGCAAAATCAACTTTCAAAAAACATCAGTGGTATATTAAATAATATTTAATTTAAAAAATTAATGCCTCTTTTCTATTTGAAGCCTTCTGAGGTTAATATCAACATTAACTTTTTCCACGGGCTAATAAATTGAAAAATAAAATAAAAATGAGGTGGGCGGAGTTTGGTAGTAGCGGGGGTTGTATATTGTAGCGTTACGGAAGAGTTGGTGCTGCAAGGGGTTCTGGGTAATTGTTCTGTTGTGTTTATGTTGTGTTACGGTGCGTGTGTTCTCCTGAAATGTGTTTTGTCATTCTTGTTTGGTGTGAATTCACAGTGTGGCGCACATTTGTAACAATGTTAACGTTTTTTATACGGCCACCCTCAGTGTGACCTGCATGGCTGTTGACCAAGTATGTGTTTGTGAAAGCCGCATATATCATGTGACTTGGTCAGCACGATGTTTATATGGAGGAAAAGAGGACGTGACGACATGTTGTAAAGGACGCTAAAGGCAGTGCCTTTAAGGCACGCTCCCAATATTGTTGTCCGTGTGGAAATCGGGAGAATGGTTGCTGAGGGAGATTTTCGGGAAGGGCACTAAACTTCGGGAGTCTGCTGGGAAAATAGGGAGGGTTGGCAAGTATGAGTATTAGTGGTGAATGTGGTGTTACTGGCGGGCCAACTCTAATGTTAATTTGATATTGCCTCAAGGGCCAAATTAAATTCAACGGCGGGCCAGAGTTTGACACCAATGGTATACAGCTTTATATCAATATTTGCCTGTACTTATTTGACTGATTTGTTTGTTGGGGTGGAGGAGAAAATAACATTGGATTTGTCTGTATTTCGTAAAATTTGTGTCAAAAATTAAATTAACGAATCTTAAAAAAAAACACAAAAACCCCTTACATTTTACTGTAAAATTCCAGTGACTGAGATGCGAGGATGTTTTTGTTTTTTTTTAACCGTTAATTGTATAGATTTTTTTTTCAGGCTAACGAGTTGCATTAGAATGTGAGACCCCTTCTTCTCCTGGATGACAGACCTTCTCACCCTATCTCTAAGGGAGATTCCCGCCACCCGGCGGAGGAAACTAATTTCGGCCGCTTGTACCTGTGATCTTGTCCTTTTCGGTCATAACCCAAAGCTCATGAACACAGGTGAGGATGAGAACGTAGATCGACCGGTAAATTAAGATCTTTGCCTTCCGGCTCAGCTCTTTCTTCACCACAATGGATCGATACAGCATCTGCATTACTGAAGACGCCGCACTGATCTGCCTGTCGATCTCACGATCCACTCATCCCTCACTCGTGAACAAGACTCCGAGGTACTTGAACTCCTCCACTTAGGGAAAGATTTCTTCCCCAACCCAGAGATGGCACTCCCCCCTTTTCCGGGCGAGAACCATGGACTCGAACTTGGAGGTGCTGATTCTCAGCCTGACCTAAACTTTGATAATAATATTTCGGATCAACACATGCTTTCATATCATTCGACAAGGTTTATCCTGTTAAACTGCAAGTAAGTCAACTACAATTACTGAATCGTATTAAAATCAAGAGTGAGGTTACTAAATCAGGGTTAAAGGCCTACTGAAACCCACTACTACCGACCACGCAGTCTGATAGTTTATATATCAATGATGAAATATTAACATTGCAACACATGCCAATGCGGCCGGTTTAATTTACTAAATTACAATTTTAAATTTCCCGCGGAGTTTCCTGTTGAAAACGTCGCGGAATGATGACGCGTGTTTGTGACGTTATTGGTTGGAGGGGACATATCAGCCCAGCACCACTCACGGCTAAAAGTCGTCTCTTTTCATCGCATAATTACACAGTATTTTGGACATCTGTGTTGCTGAATCTTTTGCAATTAGTTCAATTAATAATGGAAACGTCAAATAAGAATGCTGTTGGTGGAAAGCGGTGGATTGCAGCTGCCGTTAGCACCGAAACACAGCCTGTGTTTCTTTGTTTGTTGTGAAGCTTTAACACAGAGCGGTCAAGCGAACGTGTTTCTCTACGTCAACCAGCAAGTTTTTTGGATGGGAAAATTGTGATATTAAGTCGGCTCTTACAGGAGACTTGAGTGGATTACGCGACCTCATCCTGCAGCTCAAAAAGGCAGCTGTGATCTTGGCTCCTTGGCTTCTCTCAGAGACACTGGTGTTCACCGTAGCCATCCGACTTTCAGGTAGGACTTTATAATTTCACTAAAATACTATCAACACAATAAGCAGATAAGGGATTTTCCAGAATTATCCCAGTAAATGTGTCTAATTACTTCTGAAACTCACCCACTGCAGCCGCCTGGAGCCTCCGCCTTTTTTTTGGTGTTTTTTTTTTTTGGTGTTTTTTTTTTTGGTGCTTCACTCTAACTTTCCACATCCACAAATCTTTCATCCTCGCTCAAATTAATGGGGAAATCGTCGCTTTCTCGGTCCGAATTGCTCTTACTGCTGGTGGCTCACATTATAAACAATGTGAGGATGTGGGGAGCTCTACAACCAGTGACGTCACGCGCACATCGTCTGCTACTTCCGGTACAGGCAAGGCTTTTTTATTAGCGACCAAAAGTTGCGAACTTTATCGTCGATGTTCTCGACTTAATCCTTTCAGCAAAAATATGGCAATATCGCGAAATGATCAAGTATGACACATTAAATGGACCTGCTATCCCCGTTTAAATAAGATAATCTCATTTCAGTAGGCCTTTAATATTTGTAGTGGAAAAATTGGGCCCCCAATGACACGCACACTAGGTGTGGTGAAATTACCATTTACATTTGACCCATCCCCTCGTTCCACCCCCTGGGATATGAGGGGAGCAGTGAGCAGCAGTTGTGGCCGCGCTCAGGAATTAGTTTGGTGATTTAAAGGCCTACTGAAATTAGTTTTTCTTATTTAAACGGGGATAGCAGGTCCATTCTATGTGTCATACTTGATCATTTTGCGATATTGCCATAATTTTGCTGAAAGAATTTTGTAGAGAACATCCACGATAAAGTTCGCAATTTTTAGTCGCTAATAAAAAAGCCTTCCCTGTACCGGAAGTAGCAGACGATGTGCGCGTGACGTCACGGGTTGTAGGGCTCTTCATATCCTCACATTGTTTATAATCATAGCCACCAGCAGCAAGAGCGATTGGGACCGAGAAAGCGACAATTTCACCATTAATTTGAGCGAGGATGAAAGATTCGTGGATAAGGAAATTTAAAGAGTGAAGGGCTAGAATAAAAAAAAAAAAGGTGATTGCATTGGGAGTGATTCAGATGTTTTTAGACACATTTACTAGGATAATTCTGGGAAATCCCTTATATTTCTATTGTGTTGCTAGTGTTTTAGTGAGTTAAATAGTACTTGATAGTTGGAGGGGTGTGTCCACAGGTGTGTTGACGCCAGTCTCTACGAAGCTGCAGCAGGACAGAAGCTCCGCTGATCTCCGGTAAGAGCAGACTTATTACCAGAATTTTATCACCGAAAACTGCCACGTGACATGTAGTCAGGATCCATGTTCGCTTGACCGCTCTGATCCATAGTAAAGCTTCACCTCCGGGAATTTTAAACAAGGAAACACTGTGTGTTTGTGTGGCTAAAGGCTGAAGCTTCCCACCTCCATCTTTCTACTTTGACTTCTCCATTATTAATTTAACAAATTGCAAAAGATTCAGCAACACAGATGTCCAGAATACTGTGTAATTGCGCGATGAAAAGAGACGACTTTTAGCCGTAAGTGGTGCTGGGCTAGTATGTCCCCTCCAACCAATAAGGTCACAAACATGCGTCATCATACGTGTGATCATTCCGCGACATTTTCAACAGGAAACTCCGCGGGAAATTTAAAATTGTAATTTATTAAACTAAACCGGCCGTATTGGCATGTGTTGCAATGTTAATATTTCATCATTGATATATAAACTATCAGACTGCGTGGTGGGTAGTAGTGGGCTTCAGTAGGCCTTTAACCCCTAATTCCAACCCTTGATGCTGAGTGCCAAGCAGGGAGGTAACGGGTCCCATTTTTATAGTCTTTGGTATGACTCGGTCGGGGTTTGAACTCACAAAGAACCACTGACCTAACAGGGGGTGTGTCTTTAAACCGAGAACGGTCATTTATTTTTCGTCAACTGAAAGGCGCGTTCCCTTTGAAACATTTCCGGATAGCCTTTACCTGCGTTAGGTCGATACCCAGCCCTGCTGTGGTATGGATAGGGGGCGCCGCACTGCTGGACTTCGGCCACTGCTCTCCTCTCCTGCTCCCACATGTCCACCTCCGACTCGGCCGTCCGAGAGCCCACGTCGGACATGTCTCCCTCCTCGCCTTCGGTGCTGTTCCTGTAGGGCCGGCGCTGCCAGTTCTGGATGGCCTGCTTGCGGAGGCCCCAGTTCCTCGAACCGCCGCCGCCGCCGCAGCCCGGGGAGCGGTCGTAAGCGCCCTCGGTCAGGCGGCACTGCATGTGGTAGTACTGAGCCTCGGGGCACTCGTCCATCGGGTGCATCTCCACACTGTCGCTGTCGTATCCGCCGGAACCCTGTGAGACCGACTTGACCCGACCCGATGCTCTACGACGCAGAGATGTGAGATACGACAAATTAGAACTCACGCTTTGTCAAACTTATTCCACACCCTATTTCATGGACTCGTGCTATCTGTACAACTGTTGTGCCATGTATTAAAGATGACCTCATGAGATATTTATACAGTTAGGAGAGAAGCTAAGACAGAAGGCTTGACTCACGGCCAGGAAGTGTGTGACGTCCCAACAGGAATCACGTTTGCACCCCAACTGGCAGCTCAGTCAGACCTCATGTACAGACGAGATGTCAGAGTGTGAAATAACTCACTATATTCTCAGCGTTCGCCTATACCAGACGTGTCCAACTCATTTTAAATCGAGGGGCCACACTGCAAAAACCAATCTAAGTAAGATTAAATGTCTGATAAGATCATTCTTCTCACCAAGCAGATTTTATATTAAAGGGGAACATTATCACAATTTCAGAAGGGTTAAAACCAATAAAAATCAGTTCCCAGTGGCTTATTTAATTTTTCGAAGATGTTTTCAAAATTTTGCCTGTCATGGAATATCCCGAAAAAAGGCTTTAAAGTGCCAGATTTTCCATATTTATATACGCACAGGTCCATTTTCCTGCGACGCCACTGCGTGACGCCAATACAAACAAACATGGCGGATAGAACAGAAAGATATAGCGACATTGGCTCGGATTCAGACTCGGATTTCAGCGGCTTAAGCGATTCAACAGATTACGCATGTATTGAAACGGATGGTTGGAGTTTGGAGGCAGATAGCGAAAACGAAATTGAAGAAGAAACTGAAGCTATTGAGCCATATCACGACAGAAAAAGGCAACAAGGACGAATTTGGCGATCGCCTTCTAACCAACGATTGCATCTTTTGACCACTAAGGCAACTTAAATCCGTCGATTTGTATGTGTTTGTTTGGAATTAAATGTGTGTGGAGGGAAAGGCTGGATGCAAATATAGCTACAAATGAGGCATAATGATGCAATATGTATATACAACTAGCCTAAATAGCATGTTAGAATCGATTAGCTTGCAGTCATGCCGTGCGCAAATATGTCTGATTAGCACATAAGTCAATAACATCAACAAAACTCACCTTTGTGATTTCGTTGACTTTATCGTTGGAAATGCATCGCTATCGTCGGTAGCGATGCTATGACAGAACAGAACAAACGAGGGACTTTCGCATGTTTCGACCACTGGTGCAACTTGAATCCGTCAATTGGTATGTGTTTGTTTGGCATTAAATGTGGGTGGAAGGAAAGGCTGGATGCAAATATAGCTACAAATGAGGCATAATGATGCAATATGTACATACAGCTAGCCTAAATAGCATGTTAGCATTGATTAGCATGCCGTGACCATTGATATGTCTGATTAGCACACTCCACGTAAGTCATGTTGAATCCGTCTCTGTTCGTGTTGTTACACCCTTCAACAACACACCGACGAGGTACAATGTCTCCAAGGTACGGAAAACAGTCGAAAAAACGGAAAATAACAGCGCTGATTTGACTTGGTGTGTGTAATGTGTTTTAGAAAATGGAGGATTGCTTCCTGTTGTGACGTCACGGGTGAAAGGTCATTGCTCCGACAGCGAACAATTGAAAGGCGTTTCAATCGGCAAATTCCCCCTTTTAGAGTTCGGAAATCAGTTAAAAACACATATGGTCTTTTTTCTGCAACATCAAGGTATATATTGACGCTTACATAGGTCTGGTGATAATGTTCCCCTTTAAAGTGTTTTACTTGTTTTAAGGGTTTTGGTCCTAAATGATCTCACTAAGATATTACAGCTTGTTGCTGAGAATTGATGACCTATATTGAGTAAAACATGCTTGAAAGTAGAATATCAACTGTTGCAAAGCTGTTTCATCAACACTCACAAGTATAAAACTACTTTTTTAAAGTAATAATTTCTTACTTTAAGCATGAAAAAAAAATCATGATGCCGAGCGCATATCATGATGTCAAGATAATGGCACTTAATTTAAGATTATTTTTCAACATATTGAGCAAAAACGTCTAATTTTTTTTTCTACCAAGAAAAGTGCACTTGTTATTAGTAAGAATATACTTATTTTAAGCTTTTTTTGGGTTAATAGAGGTTAGCTAATTTTACTTGTTTTGGAAAGTCTTTACAAGCCGGATTTTCTTGTTCTATTGGCAGATAATTTTGCTTAGTTCAAATAAAATACCCCCTCATTTTTGTATTTTTTGTTGTTGTTTTTGACCACTGACTTTTTGCAGTGCACATGGAAAAAAATCTACTCTCAAGTGGGCCAGACTGGTAAAATCACGGCACAATAACTTAAAAATTAAGACAACTTCAGAATGTTCTCTGTGTTTAAAAATACAAACCCTGTTTCGATATGAGTTGGGAAATTGACAATATATGTTGCTCCAAAACCTGTATGTACCTTTCAGCATTAATGGTACCTTCACAGATGTGTAAGTTACCCATGCCTTGGGCATTAATACACCCCCATAACATCACAGATGCTGGCTTTTGAACTTTGCGCCTATACCAATCCGGATGGTTATTTTCCTCTTTGTTCCGGAGGAAACCACGTCCACAGTTTGAAAATATAATTTGAAATGTGGACTCGTCAGACCACAGAACACCTTTCCACTTTGCATCAGTCCATATTAGATGAACTTAGGCCCAGCGAAGCCGGCAGCGTTTCTGGATGTTTTTGATAAATGGCTTTTGCTTTGCATAGTAGAGTTTTAATGTGCACTTACAGATGTAGCGACCAACTGTAGTTACTGACAGTGGTTTTATGAAGTGTTCCTGAGCCCATGTGGTGATATCCTTTACACGCGTCGGTTTTTGATGCAGTACCGCCTGAGAGATCAAAGGTCCGTAATATCGTCGATTACGTGCAATGATTTCTCCAGATTCTCTGAACCTTTTGATGATTTTACGGACCGTAGTTGGTAAAATCCCTAAATTCCTTGCAATAGCTCGTTGAGAAATGTTGTTCTAAAACTGTTCGACAATTTTCTTACAAAGTGGTGACCCTCACCCCATCCTTGTTTGTGATCTACTTAGCATTTCATGGAAGCTGCTTTTATACCCAATCATGGAACCCAACTGTTCCCAATTAGCCTGCACACCTGTAGGATGTTCCAAATAAGTGGTTGATGAGCATTCCTCAACAGTATCAGTATTTATTGCCACCTTTCCCAACTTTTTTGTCACGTGTTGCTGGCATCAAATTCTAAAGTTAATGATTATTTGCAAAAAAATGTTTATCAGTTTGAACATCAAATATGTTGTCTTTGTAGCATATTCAACTGAATATGGGTTGAAAAGGATTTGCAAATCATTGTATTCCGTTTATATTTACATCTAACACAATTTCCCAACTCATATGTAAAACAAGCACATTCTGAAATTGTACAAATCATGTTTTTTTTTTTTTTTTTTACAATTACCTGTTGCAGTTAATAGTAGAAATACTTTTTTTGTCGTTATTTATATTTTCTCAATAAATGATGTGACAATGTTTATCCGTCAACTCATACATTGCTCATTTTGCTATATGTCTGTCTGTCTGTCTTATCTATATCTATCTATGTATGATATTAATTGAACATTAAACCAGTGGTTCTCAACCTTTTTTCAGTGATGTACCCCCTGTGAACATGTTTTTAATTCAAGTACCCCCAAATCAGAGCAAAGGATTTTTGGTTGAAAAAAAAAAGAGATAAAGTAGTAAAATACAGCAGTATGTCATCAATTTTCTGATTTATTAAATTGTATAACAGTGCAAAATATTGCTCATTTGTAGTGGTCTTTCTTGAACTATTTGGAAAAAATGATATAAAAATAACTAAAAACTTGTTGAAAAATAAACAAGTGATTCATTTATAAAGATTTCTACACATAGAAGTAATCATCAACTTAAAGTGCCCTCTTTGGGGATTGTTACAAAAATTAACCTGGATTCATGAACTTAATTCTAAACTTTTCTTGACAAAAAAATAAATCTTTAACATCAATATTTATGGAACATGTCCACAAAAAATCTAGCTGTCAACATTGAATATTGCATTGTTGCATTTCTTTTCACAGTTTATAAACTTACATTCATATTTTGTCGACGTATTTTTCAAATATTTAAAAAAAATCTCACGTACCCCTTGGCATACCTTCAAGTACCCCCAGGGGTATGCCTACCCCCATTTGAGAACCACTGCATTAGACAATAGAAGTAAGAGCACTTGTCACACTTAAGAACAAATAGGACCCCCTAAGAGTGCTTTGGAGCTTTCGTTGATTTTGTTCTTACCTACAAACAAATCCCAGCTAAGAAAACATTGGGGAATACAAAAATCTCCTTAAAAACTTCATAAGTGGGCCTAAGAACAACATTTTGTTTTTAAGAACGGTTGCTGAATGGGGCCTATTTAGAGTAATTTCTCATTGACATTATCATGTTTTCTGGTAAATTCTTCTTCAAAATGGCACTTATTCTCATGACTGGCACATGCAAGACGGATATTGTTCTTTTCGTATGAAAAAGTGAATCAGAAAGTTTCAATATCCATCCATCCATCCATTTTCTTCCACTTATCCGAGGTGGGGTCGCGGGGGCAGCAGCCTAAGCAGGGAAGCCAAGACTTCCCTCTCCCTAGCTACTTATTTCCAATAGAAGTTTAAATATAGACCAGAAAAACAAAAAGGCAATGTGAAGTCTTACCCCGTACTGGGAGATGAACGTCGTTCGGATGCTTGGTAGATGCCCCTTGTGCTTCCAGAGATGCTGGAGTTTCTCTGGAGAGAGATGTGAAGATGCACAAGAGAGGAAAAAAAAGAACAGGAAGAGTTAAAAGAAGTGTTTTATTAAAGCGTCCTTAGCCATGGCCTCTGCTCATACATGGCCTGCGTGGGCGGAAGACACCTTTTTAAGCTCAAGCTGCGTCTTTAATTGCTTCCCCAGTGGTTATACCGTATAAATAAGTACAACTTATACATCAGAGTGCATTCTATTCACTCATTAGCAGTTTGCATGGCATCATTCAACTGATAATGTTCAACAAAGAGAAGAAAGGACAGGATAATTGGAAACATTTCATGGGATTTGGCTGATTTGTTTATGGGGACGCAGCAGTTTTACTGTAAACCAGGGGTGTCCAAAGTTTTTCCACTGAAGGCCGCATACTGAAAAATCAAAGCAAGCGGGGGCCATTGTGATATTTTTTTTATTTTGAAAACCAATACAATATACATTTAGGCCTCCACTCAGGCTTGATCCCTGGGACCCTGAAGGGTTTTGGTCAAAAACATATAAAAAATGTGTCATTATTCAGTATTATTATTTTTACTATTATTCAACTTTTAAATCTCTAGATCAACATTAGGTCTTTCTGTCAATATAACGTTTTGAAAAAAATATGTTGTATGCTCTTTTTGTCAAAGAAAACCCTGTTTTTTTTTTTTTTTATGGAAAAAACACAAAATTTGCAATATTTTCACCAAATAACATTTTTAAGTGGAATATTTGAGATCATATAATAATTGGAACCTTAAAAAGGTCAATAACTCATAACAGCATTTATTTTAATTAATTATTATTTTTTGAGCAATGACACTTAAAAACAAATCACATTAAAATTATTGGGGATCCAAAAGGGTCCTACTCATTTAAGTATTAAAAAAAATATATACATACATTTTTTTTTATGTTTACTTTTATCACAATAATCTCTAGATCAACTTCAGATCTAGCCGCCAATGATAAGTTTTATTGTTGTTGTTGATTTTTATTCGTTCGTTTTAGGCCCTTCTTTAAAAAAAAAAAAACAGGCCAATTGCTTTTGTTTTTTTTTATTTTTATTGACATACATCATATATCTGTTGTCAGCCCTAAATGTCAAAATATAATTTTTTATTTATAGATCAACCATACCACCCCTCCCCAAAAGAAAGAAACGGCAGAAAAACAATATTTTTTTTTAAATACATCAATTAAATAAAGAAACAAATTTAATACGAGCTTGGCCATCATGAACATTATTGAAGAGATTACAACTGCAGTTGATCAAAATAAATACACAATAGGAGTGTTCATTGATTTAAAGAAGGCATTCGACACTGTAGATCATCAAATTCTCATTTCTAAATTATATACTTATGGAGTCAGAGGAGTTGCACTGGACTGGTTAACCAGTTATTTACATCAACGACAGCAATATGTTGAGATCGATGATCATAGGTCAGAATGTATGAATATTGAATGTGGAATTCCACAAGGTTCGATTTTAGGACCCAAACTTTTTACTTTATATATAAATGATATTTGTGAGGTTTCGAAAATTTTACAGTGCGTATTATTCGCAGACGATACAAATTTATACTGTTCAGGAGATGACTTGAACATTTTAGCCAATAATATTAAAGAGGAAATGGTTAAACTAAAATTGTGGTTTGATATAAATAAATTATCTTTAAATTTGGAAAAGACTAAGTATATGGTATTCGGTAATAAAAGAAAGATGGAAGTTAGTTTATCCATAAACAATGTGAAAATTGAGAAGGTGTCTGAAATCAGATTTCTTGGGGTCATCTTAGATGAAAAGTTGACATGGAAAGCTCATATAATGCATGTGAAAAATAAGGTATCTAAAAGTTTATTTATTTTGAACAAGGTTAAATATAGTTTTCCATACAACACAATGAGAATGTTATATTGCTCAATTATTCTACCTTATTTCAATTATTGTGCAGAAATATGGGGAAATACATATCATAGCAACATAATGCCTTTATTTCTTTCACAGAAAAGAGCAATTCGAATCATTTTTAAAGTAGGATATAGAGACCACACAAATCCACTCTTCATTAGGTCAGGATTACTAAAACTAAAAGACATTGTAGAATTGAATACACTATTAATGATGTTCAAAGCGAGAAATAAAGTTCTTCCGAAGGACATACAAAAGTTATTTGTGTTCACATCTGAAGATGAAAACCACAGAAGGCCGTATGACTTTAAACATCCAAGAGTGCGAACAAATTTGAAACAAATGTGCTTGTCTGTTGTTGGTGTGAAAGCATGGAATTCTCTAAACAAAGACTTAAAAAGCTGTAAGAATATATTTGTTTTTAAAAAGAGTTACAAAAAGAGAAAACTGAAATTATATCAAACTGAGTTTTGATTTAGATTGGACGTGTCATTGTGAAAGTGCTTAAAGGAAAATGCAAAAGTATGTTGGAGTTTGGGTGTTGGTGGAGGGAACGGTTATAAAGTCATCAAAAATAATTGGTGTTAAAAAGGGGGCAGATAAATATAAGAATATTATTCTTCCATCTGCTCCTTTCTGATCATGGAAATGTATAAGAAAGAAAAACAAAAAAAAAAACAATGATAGTGTCAATTGTACGTGGCTTGTAAATATGCATTTTCATGAAAGGAATAAAAATAAATGATGATGATGATGAATACTAATACATTATCAAAAATAATAATCAGAAATAAAATAATACAAACATGTATATATATATATATATATATATATATATATATATATATATATATATATATATATATATATATATATATATATATATATATAGTCAAACTTGGACTTGAAAGAGGGTTGTTTTCCCAAGGTGCAAAGCGAATGGAGTGGAAACGGCGTGAAGGTAAATACATTTCTTTATTTTAAACCCTAACTAAAAACAGGAACAAACAAAAGGCGCGCACAATGGCGGTACAAAAACTGACTAAGGAAACAAAAGACTAGCACAAAGGCTATAAACTATAAACATGAGACAAAACACTTGCACTGTGGCATGAAAAACAAAAACTTACTGTGACTGAGACAAGGGAATGAGAAGCAGCATGGATATCATGGGTGCAGGAGGTGATGTTGCCAGGCTGACTACCTGAGAACTGTGGCTTAAATAATAGCTATCATGAGTGCAAACAGGTGTGAGACATGAGGGCAAAGTGAAAACTAATGAGTTGCTATGGCAATAAGACAAACAAGGAAGTGCAGGAAAAAGAACTGAATGTCCAAAAAACAAAAACAAACATGACCAAAACAAAACATGATCCCATAGACGTGACATAAACACACACATATATATATATATATATATATATATATATATATATATATATATATATATATATGGATGGATATATAGGGAGTAAAACAAAAACAAAAAACAGCTCAGCTTTTTATATGGCAAACACAAAATATGCAACATTTTCCCCCCCAAAAATATCTCAAAGTGGAATATTTAATGTGACGTAATTGGAGCCTTGAATAGGTAAATAATTCATAATTCAATGATTGATTGAGAAGTTTATTGTCATCTTAATGAATTGAATCCATATAATGCTTTAAAAAGGCAAATGGATGGCACAAAACGCCTAAAGGCTTGTTTCCATTGTGGTGCATATTGACATTGATTGCAATTCATTTGTCAGGCTTGTCCCTGACAGTTTGGCCATGTTTTAGTTTTTCCTCTGCGTTTGTCTTTGTTTCCTGTCAGCGCTCTTATTTTGTCCG
Organism: Nerophis ophidion; assembly: GCF_033978795.1. NCBI lineage: Eukaryota > Metazoa > Chordata > Actinopteri > Syngnathiformes > Syngnathidae > Nerophis > Nerophis ophidion. The sequence goes on from NC_084611.1 coordinate 77,412,813, forward strand.
TTTCCTGTTTGTCTCCCTGAGTGCTGTGTCTCCCCAGCTGTGGCTGATTGGCACCTGGCCACACCTGGTGTCAATCAGCCAGGTACTATTTAAAGCTGCCTTCCTCTCCAGTCAGTGCTGGATTATTGTCACCACTACCTGTCAATGTCATTAATACTTATCGTTGTAGCTGTGTCTACTTCTGTTCACTCTGCTCATGTCATAGTTCCTTCGTGTCACAGTAAGTGTTTTTGTTTCTAGTCCACAGTTAACCTTTGTGCTAGTTTTTGTCCATAGCCAAGTTTGTTCTCCGCCTTGTGCGCACCTTTTGTTTGTACCCTTTTGTTTGTTCTTGTTTTAGTGTTAGGTGAAATCATGTTTACCCGCACAATGCCTGCCGCCATCTCTGCATTTTGGGGTTCGTCACATCATTATTATTTTTTAAAGGAAAGAAACAGCCTGCACGGCAGCTTTATGTTAATAGAGTAAAAAATGCAACATTTTATTGTTACATTTCACCTGTTTGCTCTTTTATACCACTTTTTTATGTTTTTTATTTTTTTCAATCGAATTTTTAAAATGTGCCATGGGGCACTGAAAAAAAAACAAAAAAAAGTGACCCCTGGGCCGCACATTGGACACCCCTGCTGTAAATAAAACACAAAGACGCCCTGTGAGGAGGTAGTGACTTGTCCAGGGTGTACCCAACCATCCGCCCGAATGCAGCTGCGATAGGCTCCAGCACCCCCCACTACACCCCGAAAGGGACAAGCTGTAGAAAATGGATGGATGGAAGGATGGATGGATAAAACCCAAAGAAGAGCAGTGTTACATAACAAGCATGCATTGCACGCTCACAGCTATACGCCTACAAGCTCTCCGCTATGGACATGGAGTTTAAAATAAAACACGTAATGAAATATTACTGTATTGAAGCAACAGATGAAAAAAAAAAGAGGAACACTCTTTGATGAGATCATTGGAATTTGACCAGAAGGTGGCGCTAGAGGAACGTCGGCGAACCAACCATCAGCTCCACAGCTTACAGTGTGGTAACAAACACTCTCCTTTTGCCCCAAGCTGTTTGTGTGCTGCTGCAGCGTTTGTGGAGTGTGATCTATTGCACACCAGTGGGATCCACCGCCAGTAACTGCAACTCTCGGAGTGTGAGTTGAACACGGCCATGCCAGCAGGCAGATAATGAGACCCTGCCATCCAAAAATAAAAGATAGCAATGCCTATTTTTGACCGACATGGTCAGAGCTGTACGTTTATTGGTATGTTTGTTAGTATGTTTTTTGTGATTGCGACGGGCAGGAAATCCTATCTAACTTTCTCTGATAAGGTGAGAGAAAGTATATATATATATATATATATATATATATATATATATATATATATACACACATACATATATGTACATACATACATACATACATACATACATATATACATACATATATAGATATATATACATACATACATACATATATACATATACATATATATATATATATATATATACATATACATATATACATATATATATATACATACATATATACATACACACATATATATATGTGTATCATATATATACACACATATATATATATACACATATATATATATATATATATATATATATATATATATATATATATATATATATATATATATACATATATATATGTGTATATATATACACACATATATATATACACGTATATATACATATATACATATATATATACATACATATATATACACATATATATATATATATATATATATACACATATATATATATATATATGTACACACACATATATATATACACACATATATATATATATATATATATATACACATATATATATATATATATATATATATATATATATATATATATATATATATATACATGTAATATTTAAAGTGCATCAATTTAGCCTGAAATAACAAATACATCTTAAAAAATTCCATATTCAAAACTATAAAAAATGTTTTTATTGTAAATCAATACCGAATTTGGTACCCATCCATAAGTGGCACAGTTCTGTAGAGCTGTTTCAAATGTATGTGTCCTTTAATGTCGCTAAATCAGACAAAACATCCCTAAATCTGTTATGGTGCATTAAAAGACAATGTTAAACATGCATGATTGCAATCATCATTAGCTTTGTAAAGGCAGAAGTTTTGATTGTGTACGGAACGTTGCGCCACATACGGTATTTGTGTCACGGCAGCTCGAGAGAGTCATCTGCGTGGGGGTGTGCGGCTTCTTCGGGCTTCCCTTCATACAGTAACAAGGTGCCAACCACCATATGACTCCCCACTTCTTCCACTCATCACTTGGCTTCATCCTGGTCCTAACACTGTGCGCACCAGGTCTCACTTCAAAGACGCGGCGTTGACGGATTCGGACTGAACCCCAATTTGCAGTGTTGCATAAGAAGTGTGAAGTAACGGAATGAGCCCTGGAGCTCCCGTTGTTTGAGAGCAACAAGCCGGTCGGATCTTTTGCAGATATGTCGCATGCTGCATCACATAATAAGCTTGAATGAGAGGCAAGAACCGGTCTCCCTGGCAACGCCTCCATCTGGGCCATATAACAGGTGGCCACCCTCTCTCTGTCTCTTTTGATGTTCTGGATGATGGTCGGAATGAAAAGGACACGATCAGCTGTTGTTTTAAGTGTGGTGTGGGATTTAAAACAAAAAAGGAGGCAAAGCTGCCATTTTACTGTAGTTATATTACATATTTATGTTTTAGTACAGTCAAACAATTGCATGTTTAAACAGATTCATTGCAGGGTTGCTGAAGTAAAGATTAATTGTGATTACAAACATTTTGATTCCAAGCAAAGAAAAAGTACAAAATATATGCACTTAAAAGTGTTTATTATACATGGGGCGGTGTAGCTCGGTTGGTAGAGTGGCCGTGCCAGCAACCTCAGGGTTGCAGGTTCGATTCCCGCTTCCCCATCCTAGTCACTGCCCTTGTGTCCTTGGGCAAGACACTTTACCCACTTGCTCCCAGTGCCACCCACACAGGTTTAAATGTAACTTAAATATTGGGTTTCACTATGTAAAGCGCTTTGAGTCACTAGAGAAAAGCGCTATATAAATATAATTCACTTCACTTCACTATTAAACACCAAGTTAATATAAAACAGTTACTCCTAAGCTGCCACAAATGATTGGAGAATGCGGGCAGAACTGTGTACACTTTGTGATTTGGATAACATTGGACTGTCCGCCCTGCAGGATGAATTTGAGGACCAGTCATAGACAATTTATAGAGTGAAAAGCAAAATTTATTTTCACTCCCAAACAAAACATTCTAACTTGGACTGTTTCCCTGGCTTTGAGATTCTCCCGAATGACAGTGCGGCGAAGACACAACAAACTCCCTTCTTGTGTCTCAAGAACACACCTGTTGTTGTTGACTTTGGACGACTGGCGGCTGCAACAACATCAAGGCCGCGGAACAGAGACTTGCGGCAGGCTCGCACACACACATGCATCCACAAAAAATATACGTCACGGAACACATACACCCCCCCCCATCCAACGCCCTTGATGCGAATCCCTTAGGGGTGACGGACGGCTGGGCAGCGCCTGAAGAGCTTACAGCCTGTCACCCTAACTCCCACTCCTTCCTCTGTCGTAGCCCCCACTCCCTCCCCTCTGTTGCAAGTCTCGAGTTGTATGTTGTAACAGGTATATGTGCTTTGCTATGGAGTTTTTTTTCCCACTCCAGACTGGACCCTCTTAGGAGCCAATTCTCCATTGTATTTTTTTTACTCATCTTCCCCCAGCGTTTACCTTTTTCCCAACTTTTACACGGCGCCTTGTGGCGTTCCTGTTCTGTTACCTTGTACACTGTTTGTTTGTCTGATTTTGAACGGGTTTGTGCTTAAAACAAAGTTTATTTGTACTTGTGCAGTGACAATAAAAACCTACATACCTACCACAATAACTTAAAAATAAAGACAACTTCAGTTTGTTTTCTTTATTTAAAAATAGAACAAGCACATTCTAAAATTGTACAAAACATAATGTTGTTGTTAGTTTTTTTTTTACACTAACATGTTGCGGTTAATAGTATTCTGTCATTATTTTTAATTTCTGAAAAAAATTATGTGATAACGTTCATCAGTCAATTCATTGGTGGTAATTTTCAATTAATCAAGAAAAAAGAAATATAAAGATCAAATTACAGTATGTTATTCATGTATCGCGACATCCAGAGGACACATTTAGAACATCTGTTTCTTTCAATCAAAAATTTCAGGTTAATTTTTATATTTAGAAAACTCCTCCCATGGGCCATATAAAATCTGTTCGCGAGCCTGATCCGGCCCTCGGGCCCTACGTTTCACACCCCTGATTTAAATGTAAACCAATAGCTGTTCTGCCTTTGTACAGTTATTGTGCACTAGCCACTTTAATTTGTTAAAAAAAACTGAATGTAGCATTCTTTTTTTTTTTTTTATGTAGCATTCAATACCACTCATTTATTTCATACTCAGATCTACAACAATACTAGAAAAGTCTAAATTTATTAAGACAAAATTTATAGAAATGTTATTGTGTTTATGTTTCACTTAATTGTTCTTTTTCACCCTTTTAATCTCTTGTCAAAGTGTCAGATCGAAACGTGAATTTTGATCGGACCAGAAGCTAAAAAAAAATCGGATTGGGTTCTGAGGTCAAAAATGTTGTTAGGACCACTGTCACAGCCCGGGCGCATTCTTCATTGAGCCCCTCAGAGCACACCTCTGGACACGTCCACGGCCTCTCATCTCCTGCTTGCATCACTCCGGCCGGCAGCAGGAGCAGCTCCTTTCCATCAGCAATCAGCACACCTGAAGCTGATGATCAGACCGCCTTCATAAGCCTGCACAACCTGCTATCCGGCGCCAGAACATAATGATATGTTCCTGTACATGTTTTCTTCCGTCGTCTTGGATTCGAGCTGTGTGTCTCGCTCCCTTACATTCCCCCTGGATTTCAACTGCCTTCCCGGATCTCGACCCCTTCGCATGTACACGTACCTTGACGCTTCTCTCTCTAGCCCACGGACCACTTGCACGTATCACGGACCTCTGAGCTCTGCCTTGTACCTCCTGATCTTCCGCTTCTCGACCAACATGGCCGGTAACATAATCATTAATTCCTACACAAAGTCTCACATCATACACACCTTTGGATTTTGTCACACTCCATTTCCTCACATTAATATATATATATATATATATATATATATATATATATATATATATATATATATAGTCATTATTTATATAATAAAATAGAGCTTCTACGCCCCTTTGTGGTCTGTGCCGTCTATACTCCCTCCTCCAAACATAACAACCACCCTGCTAATGACAAGCCATTATTTCTTCAAGTATACATCTTGGAGCATTATAAAACTCCTATCGGCCGTAAAATTTTAAAAAATATATACAGAATTAGAAATGACCTTTTAAGAGCCCATGCATAAATATGGCAAATTCTCAACAGGTAGTACCAAATCTATTCGTGATGGTCCTCATGTATCCATGATGGGCTACGACAAATTAATGAATGTGTGAGAAACACTGAACAAAGACTTAACACAAGAATCCAAGGAGAAACAATTAACCCTCAACTAGCTGATCTATAGAGGGCCCTAACTCCAACTCTAAGCAGGTGCGTCCCCAAACCAAAGTAGTGCATTCAGTCCAAACAGTAAACAAATGTAACAAAATAAAAGCACAAAACCCCAAATAATAACATAGATATAAAAAAAAAAAAAAAAAAAAAAAGCCCTAATGACACTGGGCTTAGAGATGTGTGAACCACTTTATCACTGTGTAGCCTCAATCCACTCTGATATCGTTTCGTTAATATTAGATTTCCAGCCATTATAAGACATGGTGCTTTGGGGAAATTACATGTTTATGAGCTAATCAATGGGTTGATTTTGCACAAAATATACTGGGAACATTCTTGCAAGTACAAGAGAAAAAAACGCAGCTTTTTACCCACAAACAATAAATAAATGCCCCAAATAAAAAACCTTCCTGGTAGAAGCCATAACCCTCAGTTTTAATTGATACTGTCGGGTACTATTGTGGTTGTATTACACAGTAGAACTTAATCCCATAATACTATCGTACATTTGAGGGTCAAATATTAGAAACAGTTTTTAGAGGGATGCAATTAAGCGCAATAATAAAGCTACAGTACCGCTCTGATAGTATTAATTCAAAAGCATCTTATTAAATGATAAGGGTCCTGTATTGGTTCTCATTGGATTGTGTACCTATTCTTATTTATTTATGAATTATATCCTCACCTGGTGTCCGTTGCCCTTTGATCCCTGAAGACTGCAGCGCCCGAGACTGCCGTTTGGCGTAGTGCCGCAGCTGCTGATGATCTGGAGCTGTTTCTCAGCCCGGTCGGCGCGGTCCAACAGTTCCTCGATGAACTGCTGCAGGCGAATTTTGGCGTTGGCTTCTCGTGCCGCAGTTTCCTGCAGGAACTGGTCGATCTGCGCGACCTCCCTGAGAGCGAACGATACACAATTGGCACATGTGTCAGGGACTTTGCCGGTGTGGAAAAAATCAGTCATCCTTGCAGTTGTCACGTTTGTAAACATTTCCCGAGGACACCTCAGTGATGGACGCTTAGACCTCCCTCCCTCCTTCAACAGTACCTGGGAGTTGAACTTTGCTCGTAATGCCTGCAGTACGACTTCAGGCCTGACAAAACAACATTACACCCTTTACCAGGGGTCGGGAACCTTTTTGGTTGAGAGAGCCAAAAAGCCAAATATTTTAAAATATATTTCCATAAGAGCCATATAATTTTTTTATTTAACACTAAACACAACTAAACACGTGCATTTTTAAGCGAGACCAACATTTCTAGAGTATAACAGGTCTCTTATTCTTTGTAATAACATTGTTATTCTGAAGCTAACTGTGGAGGGGGCGTGGCCTGCGGGCCTGCAGCGACAGGTGCGTTGAAGGCCCACCTGAGCCATCTAATCTAATCATCTGTCGCTCTGTTATAAGCAGCAGCCAGAAGGAGAGACTGGGTTGGGGCTGGAAATACTATTGCTGGAAAGCAACTGAGAGACTTATTGAAAAATAAAACAATATTGTAACCCTGAAACAGGCTCTCATGTCGGTGCTTGGGGGTCATAAGAACCCCCGGGAGGGAAAGCCCCACACTAACTAATAATAAATAAATAACTTCTTACCATTAACGCAACTTCTTGAACAGGTGCGGTAGAAAACGGATGGGTGGATTAAAAATGCATGAGAATATTTTATATTTTGAACATTATTTTTAAGACTGATTACAAGTGGAATCATTCATTACTTATTGTGTTAAGCAACGTCAGCTCAGATTTATCAGAGAGCCAGATGCAGTCATCAAAAGAGCCACATCTGGCTCTAGAGCCATAGGTTCCCTGCCCCTGCCCTGGACAATGGGCATATGCACACAACCCCTTCACCACAGCTTGAATCCTTTAGGGGGGGGGTGGACGGCTGGGCAGCGCTTAGATAGCAGCAGCCTGCCCTCCGTAGGCCCCACTCCCTTCCTTCTGTTGCAAGTCTTGGGAATTCTTTATACTATAACTTGTTTATGTGTGCTATGGCCTCAGTCTGGACCCCCCTCCCCGGGAGTTTAGCCTTAGACTGAATATTTTTTTACTCACCCCCCAATATTTACCGGTTTCCCACCTTTTTTAAGGGTCGCCGGAAATTGGCTGACTCGTCAGCGGTCCTGTTCCGTCTCCCTGTAATGTTTGTCTGCTCTTGAATGGAACTGTGCCGAAAACGTAATTTCAATTTCTTGTATATCTTGTACATGTGAAGAATTGACCATAAAGTTTGACCTGACTTGATTTGTAGAATTGCACCATGGAACAAGCTGAAGCTACTTTGAATGGCACATGAGGGACAGCTGGGAGTGGTGAAGACGAAGCAGCGCTGCCGGGATACTGTGTGGTGGCACCACATCAACGTTGAAAATGAGGTGCTGGCACGTAACTGCGCCTGCTGAGCAGTAAAACGGGTCAACCTGCCACCCCGCCCCTCACACCAACTCCATGGCCTGCGGCACCATGGGAGGAAAATTACTCTGTGGCGACCTTCATGGTGCACCAGCACACGGCCGGTTCTTGCTGTTCATGCATGACTTACACTCCAGGTGGCCTGAGGTATTTGAGTTGAGCTCCACCAAAACGCCCACCATTACTTTGGTCGCTAGGGCTTACACAGAGCCATCGCGACGGACAATGGTCCCCAAATTATTTCAGCCGAGTTTGTTTCAGGCATATTTGTCAACCCTCCCGGATTTTCGGTGAGACTCCCGAAATTCAGCGCCTCTCCCGAAAACCACCCGGGACAAATTTTCTCCCGAAAATCTCCCGGAATTCAGGCGGAGCTGGAAGTCACGCTCCCTCCAGCTCCATGCGGACCTGAGTGAGAACAGCCTGTTTTCACCTCCGCTTTCCCATAATATAAACAGCCTGTCTGCCCAATGACGTTATAACTGTAGACTGATAGAGGGCGAGTTCTTGGTTTCTTATGTGGGTTTTGTCACACCTATAGATCATGTTTTGTTTTGGTCATGTTCGGTTTGGTTTTTTGGACATTTGGTTCTGTCTTTTCACTTCCTGGTTTGTTTTGTTACCATAGCTACTCATTAGTTTCCCCTAGTCACACCCCGATCATCAGCCTCTCACACCTGTTTCTCATTACCACTGCTACTGTTTAAGGATTTTACTTTCTGTCCATCAGTCTGGGATCTTCACACTCGCACACTCCCTACCCATGCTGCACCTCCTTCACGACCTCGATAATCTGTTTCATGCCTTGTTGTTCGTTTTGGTCCACGCCGACTAAGTTTTGTTGTTTATGCCATAGATAGTATCTTTTGTTTATTTGTATATAGTCATGCCATTGTGCTGTTTTGTTTTAAGTTTAGTATAGATTATTATCCGCCACAGAGCACGTCCTTGGTTTGCCTTTTTGTAGTTTATTTGTTTAGTTAATAAATATCATGTACTTACATTCATGCCTGACTCGTCCCACATCATCCTTGCATCGAGAAAGCACAAACATCCACAGTCCTAGCCTGACAGGTTTATTGTTAGGCAGTTTCATTAATGTCCTCCCAGCGCGGTGACAACACACAACAACAGCAGTCACGTTTTCGTCTACCGTAAAGCAGTTTGTCTGCCGTAAACAGCAATGTTGTGACACTCTTAAACAGGACAATACTGCCATCTACTGTACATGCACCACAAGACCTTCAACCCTTTACTAATACCCTCCTCCATTCACATCCCATCTCCCCGGATTGTAAATAACCTAATGTATTTCTAATGTATATACTTGTTCTTATGCTACCTGAACTCACTATGTTTTCTGCTCGCTGTACATATCCTACTAAGACCTACACTGTTTCAATGTCCATTTCTCTGTTGATGCAAATGTTGATGACTGAAGTACTGATATCAACCACCCCCCGGATTGTAAATAATGGAAATAATTCAATTTAAATACTATAATGATTAACTTGTGTGATGACTTCATTATGCTGATAGAATATATTCGTACCATGAATTGATTAACGTAGACCCCGACTTAAGCAAGTTGAAAAATGTATTCGGGTGTTACCATTTAGTGGTCAATTGTACGGAATATGTACTGAACTGTGCAATATACTATTAAAATTTTCAATTTAATCAATCAATCATGCATATGTGACAATAACATCTACGGCTTTTGGGGAGTGCAGTGCACAACTGCGCACACTACAGCTGTAAATATACTCCTCCCCTCTTAACCACGCCCCCGCCCCCAAACACACCCCCAGCCCCACCCCCGACCACCACCACCACCGCCCAAAATCGGAGGTCTCAAGGTTGGCAAGTATGGTTTCTGATAAGGGCTTAAGGGGCAAGCGCCATAGGCGGCCACAACTACGGGGCTACGGGGGTTCACCAGCCTAAGACCGAGGGCCGATTTAATTCTTCACACAGAGTTTGGCCGCCTTGTCTGGCGGTGGGGTACTGGGTGCGGGTCAGCTATCGCAACCACCGGATCAAGCTGGCAACTTTCTGGCCGGAGCCACGCAAAGTGGCTTGGCTGCTGGTCTCCGCAACCTACCAATTAGAAGATAGGTCCTGGTGGCATGCAAATCGACAGCAGCAGGTTCCGGCTGTCATGTGCCGTGCACCAGTATCGACCCTAATGGCAGTTCTTGAATAGCCAGCAGTACCTTGAGGTTGCCCAGAGCAACCTGTGGTTAATGACTGCTCAGGGCGCCCTCAGCGGGTAAGGGGCCCACCGGCCTGGCACAGGGACTATATCATTGGAAAATGAAGGGGGGGGGGGGGTTCTTGGTTTATTTCAATCAATCAGTCAATGTTTATTTATATAGCCTTAAATCATGGGTGTCAAACTCTGGCCCGCCGTGTAATTTCATTTGGCCCTTGAGGCAATGTCATATTAACATTAGAGCTGGCCCGCTGGTACTAAACAGCGGCGGTGCCGCTACAACACCGCATTCACCGCTAATACTCATACATGCCAACCCTCCCGATTTTCCCGGGAGACTCCCGAAGTTCAGTGCCCTTTACGAAAATCTCCCGGGACAACCATTCACCGGAATTTCTCCCGCTTTCCACTCGGACAACAATACTGGGGGAGTCACGTCCGCTTTTCCTCTATACAAACAGCGTGGCGACCCAGTCACATAATGTAAGCGTCTCGTAAGCACACGTAAGTGAATGCAAGGCATACTTAGTCAACAGCCATACGGGTCACACTGAGGGTGGCCGTATAAACAACTTTAACACTGTTACAAATGTGCGTCACACTGTGAACCCACACCAAACAAGAATGACAAAACACATTTCGGGAGAACATCTGCACCGTAACACAACATAAACACGACACAACAAATACACAGAACCCTTTGCAGCACTAACGCTACAATATACACCCCCTGCTACCACCAACCCCACCCACCTCATTGTTATTTAATTTTCAAATTTATTAGCCTGTGGAAAAAGTTAATGCTGATATTTACTTTAGAAGGCTGCAAAAAGAAAACAGGCATTACATTTTTTATTTAAATTTTATATCATATACCATTGATGTTCTTTCGTTTGTTATTTGAACGTTGGTTTTGCACTATTAAGTTATATAAGCGCTGCTTGTTCCACATTCAGTGTTAAAGCAAATCAGTGTAGCAAACTGAGAAATAATTAACATTTTATTCATGCACTTTCTCTCGCTACTTCAGGGCTTGAATGTTTGATTCATTCATTATTGTTGATTTATTTTCAAATGTATTATTTAACTGTGGAAAAAAAGTTTATGTTGATATTTAACTCAGAAGGCTGCAAAATATTCAATGCAAAACTTATTTGGGTCCCTATTAAAAGGTTAACTTGTCCAACCTAGGCCTGCGGCTTTGTTCAGTTTTACATTTTGGCCCACTCTGTATTTGAGTTTGACACCCCTGCCCTAAATCATAAATGTCTCAAAGGGCTGCACAAGCCACAACGACATCCACGGCTCAGATCCCACATCAGGGCAAGGAAAAACTCAACCCAGTGGGATGACAATGACAAACCTTGGAGAAAACCGCAGACGTGGGGGACCCCCCCCCCCATACCCTCCTCTTAGGGCGACCGGTGCAATGGACGTCGAGTGGATCTAGCATAATATTGTGAAAGTCCAGTCCATAGTGGATCTAACATAATAGTGAGAGTCCAGTCCATAGTGGGGCCAGCAGGAGGGGGTAAAATATGATGTTCATAAAGCGTGTGTGTGTGTGTGTGTGTTCGGGTAATAGGCTACTGTCCCTTTAAGGTTTGGGTTCATTGTAACATGGGGAAGTGGAATTAAGGGTGTTAACAAGACCATGGGCACCAATCCTGCGGGTGCTTCGGACAATGCCAGGCACCCACGTGGGATTAATGGCAAATTCTTTCTCAACACCAAGCAAAAACCGCGTATGCTCAGAAAAGTAGCGTCAGGTTTACCGCCCGTCCGAGCACCCACTGGCAGAAATGTAGATCGGCGCCTATGAACAAGACACCACCGTGTTGTTATTGCGCTGCACATACACAACAGATGCCTCGTAAAACATGGGGAAAAAAACAAGCAGAGGGGAAAAAAAATCCACTCCCAAATTATAGTCCTCAAAGAGGTGAAGTGTGGAACTAGAAAAAAAACCTCAGCAAACATAAGCACAAATACTCTGGACTTGCAACAGAGGAAAGGGGGGTTTACAGTCCCAGCAGTCATTTACGGCCACAGCCAGAAACAGTGCAGCTCTGTTGTCTGTGTGCAGAAATGGGATAAGGAACAAGTGATTACATTTTGGGGATGATCTGGATCATTTCTACCACATGTTACCTTACTCCACGTTTAAGTTAAGAGCTTCAACGTCAGTGTGTGTATGTTTGCACCCCTGCCCATATAGGATGACTGACAAGGGGCTTAACTCGGTTTCTTTCCTTCTGCTATAGATGGTCAAAAAAATATGCACACATTTTAAATAAAAAGTACTAAGAAAAGTCAGAAATGGAGTAAAAAACAAGTCATTACATTTTTTGGGGGGGGACAAACATACATATACACATACTGTACATATGCATTCACTGTAAAAACATACATAAACACACACTGTACATACACTCGTGCACATAATTACGTTTCATCAAACACGAATAAATATTGTTACCCTACGACAGGGGTCGGGGAACCTTTTTGGCTGAGAGAGCCATGAAAGCCAAATATTTCAAAATGTATTTCTGTGAGAGCCATATAATATTTTTTAACACTGAATACAACAAAATGCATGCATTTTTAAGACCAACATTTTATAACAGCAGTATAATAAGTCTCTTTTTTTTTAATAACATTGTTATTCTAAAGTTAACTAATAATAAATATAATACTTCTTACCATTAAAGCGACATCTTGCACAGGTGCGATAGAAAACGGATGGTTGGATTAAAATGCATGAGAATGTTTTATATTTTGAACGTTATTTCTAACACTGTGATTACCAGCGGGAATATTAATTACTTATCGTGTTAAGCAATGTCAGCTAAGATTTATTTGAGAGCCAGATGCAGTCATCAAAAGAGCCACAGGTTCCCTACCCCTGCCCTCGGGTAAGCTGGGTAACACATGGCACACTGACAATGCTTAAAGGGAAACATTATCACAATTTCAAAAGGGTTAAAAACAATAAAAATCAGTTCCCAATGGCTTGTTGTATTTTTTGAAGTTTTTTTCAAAATTTTACCGGTCCCCTAATATCCCTAAAAAGAGCTTTAAAGCGCTTGATTTTCGCTATTTGCTATGCAACTATCCATTTCCCTGTGACGTCACACAGTGCTGCCAATGTAAACAAACAACGGCAAATACCACAGCAAGATATAGCGACATTAGCTCGGATTCAGACTCGGATTTCAGCCGCTTAAGCGATTCAACAGATTACGCATGTATTGCAACGGATGGTTGGAGTATGAAAGTATTGAAGTAGAAACTGAAGCTATTGAGCGAATAGCTATTGACGCTATTCATAGCCATAGTATGGCCGAATAGCTGCTTTAGCATCGCCGGTAAAATGTCCGGACCAAACGATCAGGACTTTCGCATCTTGTGACACTGGAGCAACTTAAATCCTTCCATTGGCAAGTGTTTTTTTCGCATTAAAGGTGGGTGGAAGGAAACGTAATATAGTTGCAAATGCATCTGCAGGTTATCCATACATCTCTGTGCCATGTCTGCTTTAGCACCGCCGGTAAATAGCATGTTAGCATCGATTAGCGTAGCATGTTAGCATCGATTAGCTGGCAGTCACGCCGCGACCAAATATGTCTGATTAGCACATAAGTCAACATCAACAAAACTCACCTTTGTGATTTTGTTGAATTTATCGTTGCAAATGCATCTGCAGGTTATCCATACATCTCTGTGCCATGTCTGTCATCGCCGGTAAAATGTGGAGACACTCTGGCACATTCAATGGGGGTCTGGCGGCAGACACTTTCGCATCTTCGGGCCGGTGGTGCAACTTGAATCCCTCCCTGTTAGTGTTGTTTCAACCTCCGACAACACACCGACCAGGCATGATGTCTCCAAGGTTCCAAAAAATAGTTGAAAAAACGGAAAATAACAGAGCTGAGACCCGGTGTTTGTAATGTGTTGAAAATGAAAATGGCGGCTGTTTTACCTCGGAGACGTCACGTTCTGAAGTCATCGCAAAAAGAGCGATGAAAAGAAAGGCGTTTAATTTGCCAAAATTCACCCAATTAGAGTTCGGAAATCGGTTAAAAAATATATGGTCTTTTTTCTGCACCATCAAGGTATATATTGACGCTTGCATAGGTCTGGTGATAATGTTCCCCTTTAACCTATTGTTACTATAACAATCTACAAGGTTAATACAGCTTGCTTCTCTTTCTTCCCCTCTGTTTTTCTGCTTTCTTTTGTATCACTAGATATCATTACATACATGTATTGTTGCATTTGAACAACTATATTGTTGTTAATATAGGTAAATTATTGGTATTATTCATTATCAATAGCTCTATTTCTATTGGTATGTGTATTGTTCCGTTTGTAGTTGTCACGACTGTAAGTTTATGTTTTGGTTTTGGTCAGGTTATGTTTAGTTTTTTGGACATTTAAGTTCTGTCTTAGCACTTCCTGGTTTGTTTTCGTCTCCATGCCAACTCATTAGTTTTCACCTGTCATGTCACGTCCCTGTCCTCAGCCTCACACCTGTTTTCACTAATTATCATAGCTACTTAAGTCACTCATTTTCTTGTCTTCATTCTGGGATCTTCACACATGCACGCACCCTACCCATGCTGCGCTACCTTCATGCCCTCGAACACCTCGTTATTCATGCCCCTTGTTTCGCTCCAAGTAAGTTTTTGTATTTATGCCTCGGTGCTAGTATTGTTTTGTTCAAGCCACAGCTAGTGCCTTTTGTTTCGTTTGTATATAGTCATGCCATCGTGCTGTTTAAGTTTATAGTTAATTGTCTTTCAGGCCATCGAGCAAGTGTTTTTGTTTTCCCTGTTTTGTATATATTATATAAATAAAAGATGTACTCACAGTCGCGTCTCGCCCGTGCAAATCATTCTCTGCATCGAAGAAACAACTTTAATCCAAGCCATGTTGTGACAGTAGTGCAATAATTTTAATTGTCATTTCTGCATTATTATTCATTTTACTAACTCCTTTTTTGCTATAACTTTTACCACCATACAAACAGTTTGTATTTGTACAAATCGTATTTGCTGATGTTGCTGTTGTTGTTGTTTTTGTCTCTCTCTCTTATCCCCCGTCTTGTTCCCATAATTTCCCCCTTTGTCTTAATTTTTTTCTCTTTCTATCCCCTCCTGCTCTGGCCCGGCTGCACCAAATGATAATATAAATACATTTAATAAAGGCAAATACAAATAAGGCAACAGGAGAAGTATCCCTCACTTCTCTTTTGTAAAGTAAACTTGTACAGTTGTGATCAAAATTATTCAACCCCCACACAATTTTGGTGTTTTAGCAAGTTGGACCTTTATTCTGTATTTTGTTTATAGTCATATCAAATAAAGATGCATTAAATACACAAATGCAACTTGAATTACAACATTATATTTTGTAACATACCAAACAGTGTCATTTCTCTTAATATCTCATTGACAAAATTATTCAACCCCTTGAAGATCATATCTCTTAAGAACAGAATTTGAATAAGGTCTTTTCAATCAGGTGTCGAAAACACCTGTAGATGTGATTAGAACCATAACGAGGCAACAATTAAACTGATGGAAAAAGACTGACGCTCAGCTTCTTGTAGATGGTCAATGGTGTATTTGCATCATGGTGAAGTCCAGGGAGTGGTCAAAGAAGTCAAGAGGAGGTAATTTCCCTTCATAAGAAACAATATGGATATAAGAATATAGCAAAGGCATTACACATTCCAAGAGACACATTTGGGAGCATAATTCGAAAGTTTAAAGCTAAAGGCACAGTGGAAACACTACCTGGGCGTGGTAGAAAGAGGATGCTGTGTGCAACTGCTGTCCAGTATTTGAAGCGTACAGTGGTGAAAACCCCCCCGGGTAACAGCTGAGGAACTACAACGGGACATTGCAGAGGGGGGAACGCAGGTTTCGTCCCAGACAATAAGGCGCGCACTACGAGATGAAGGCCTCCATGCCAGAACTCCCAGGCGCACCCCACTTCTGACTACCAGGCACAAGAAAATAGACTCCACTATGCCAAAAATCCTCTGGACAAACCCCAAAGGTTATTGGAAACTGTTCTATGGAGTGATGAGACAAAACTGGAACTCTTTGGGCCTATGAATCAACGTTATGTCTGGTGGAGAAAAAATGAAGCTTACAAAGAGAAGAACACCTTGCCTACTGTTAAGCATGGTGGGGGTCAATCATGCTCTGGGGCTGTTTCTCTGCCTCAGGTACCGGGAATCTCCAGCGCGTTCAAGACATTATGAATTCTATTTCCTACCAGGATATATTAGCTGCAACTGTCATGAAGTCAGTGACGAAGCTGAGGCTTGGGAGACGTTGCACCTTCCAACAGGACAACGATCCCAAGCATACCTCCAAATCAACATCAGAGTGGTTGCAGAAGAAGGGCTGGGAGACTGGAGTTCCCTTCACAGTCGCCAGACCTAAATCCTATAGAAAAGCTGTGGTGGGACTTGAAGAAGGCAGTCGCAGCACGCAAGCCAAGAACATGAATGAACTGGAGGCCTTTGCCCAAGAGGAATGGGCTAAAATACCTGTAGATGGTTGCAAGAAGCTTGTGTCCGGTTATGTATCACGTTTGAAGGATGTCATTACTGCCAAAGGCTGTTCTACTAAGTACTAAAGATGCATGTAACTAGAAGGTTGAATCATTTTGTCAATGAGATATTAAGAAAAATGTCCTTTTTTGGTATTTTGTAAAATACAGTGTTACAATTGAAGTTGCATTTGTCTATTTGACACATCTTTATTTGATATGACTATAAACAAAATACGGAATAAATGTCCAACTTGCTAAAACACCAAAATTGTTTGGGGGTTGAATAATTTTGTACATCAACTACTGTATATGATTTGCCTGAGAAGCTAGACAGGACAAAAAAAAAAAAAGGGGGGGGGGGGGGGGGGGGGGTAATTGGGACAGGGGAGAATCAGGATTTTTGTACTATAAGGAGGCTTTTCAAGTTCTAAATATGATGATTAAAATAATTGGATACAAGCCCAATAGTGGTACTATATAGATAGATAGATAGATCGATAATACTTTATTGATTCCTTCAGGTGAGTTCCTTCAGGAAAATTACAATTCCAGCAGCAGTGTATAGAGTTGAGATAAATTAAAAAAAAAAGTAAAAAGTAAATAATGGGGGTTTAAAAGGAAACAAAATAGAGAAATATTACAAAAAGAATAAAAACAATGGGAATAACAACATAACAGTAAAATAAGAATATAACAAGACAAAGATTTATATGGTCATTTTCAAATGTCCAAAGGGTCATATGACATTGCTACTTGACACCTGAAGCGTTCTTGACAGACAAGGAACCTGACCTTGACTACGCCCACGCATAAAAGCTCCACCGTCGTTAAATATGTTTACAGCGTTAACAAAAAGGTTCAGACCTTCAGCACAGAGAGAGAATAAGGATAATCGATTTGTGTCCCTTCTTCAAAGATATAAAAAAAAATAAAATGAAGATGAACAGCCTATCTACAGCACAGCATGCACGGTATGAAAGAGGCTAATTGTTTCTTGTTATATAGTATGGTGCAGTAAACTCAGTAAAAACACCCTCAAATGTAAACTGATGTGCAATTACAAGTGGAATAAAGAATGAGTCAGGATGTCAGTAATTGCTAAAGTGGCAATAACCCATCTGCACAATGCAAAAATATAGTAATGATGTGAATTATTCAAAATTGGAACAACATGACTCTTACAAACCCTTTCCAAAAAAATTTGAATATCACGAAAAAGTGTATTTATTTCTATAATTTCATTCAAAACGTTAAACTTCCATAGATTAAAGCATGGGTGTCAAACTCTGGCCCGCGGGCCAAATTTGGCACGTCGTGTAATTTCATTTGGCCCCTGAGGCAATGTCATATTAACATTAGAGCTGGCCCGCCGGTACTATACAGCGGCGGTGCTGCTATAACACCGCATTCACCGCTAACACTCATACATGCCAACCCTCTCCATTTTCCCGGGAGACTCCCGAAGTTCAGTGCCCCTTCCGAAAATCTCCCGGGACACTCATTCTCCGGAATTTCTCCCGCTTTCCACTCGAACAACAATATTGGGGGCGTCACGTCCGCTTTTCCTCTATACAAACAGCGTGCCGACCCAGTCACATAATGTAAGCGGCTCGTAAGCACACGTAAGTGAATGCAAGCATACTTAGTCAACAGCCATACAGGTCACACTGAGGGTGGCTGTACTTTAACACTGTTACAAATGTGTGTCACACTGTGAACCCACACCAAACAAGAATGACAAACACATTTCGGGAGAACATCTGCACCGTAACACAACATATACACGACAGAACAAATACACAGAACCCTTTGCAGCACTAACTCTTCCAGGACGCTACAATATACACACCCTGCTACCACTAACCCTGCCCACCCCATTGTTATTTAATTTTCAAATGTATTAGCCTGTGGAAAAAGTTAATGTTGATATTTACTTTAGAAGGCTGCAAAAAGAAATCAGGCATTACATTTTTTATTTAAATTTAATTTCATATACTATTGATGTTCTTTCGTTTGTTATTTGAACGTTGGTTTCGCACTATTGCTTGTTCCACATTCAGTGTTAAAGCAAATCAGCGTAGCAAACTGAGAAATAATTAACATTTTATTCATGCACTTTCTCTTGCTACTTCAAGGCTTGAATGTTTGATTCATTCATTATTGTTGATTTATTTTCAAATGTATTATCAGCCTGTGGAAAAAAGTTTATGTTGATATTTAACTCAGAAGGCTGCAAAATAGAAAAGAGGCATTCAATGTTTATTACATTTTTATTTGATATGCCATTGATATTTTTTCTTTATCATTATTTGAAACTCGATGATTTTGCATGTCACTATAAAGTTATATAAGCCTTGCTTGTTCAATATTCAATGCAAAACTTGTTTGGGTCCCTATTAAAAGGTTAACTTGTTCAACCTTGGCCCGCGGCTTTGTTCAGTTTTAAATTTTGTCCCACTCTGTATTTGAGTTTGACACCCCTGGATTATAGGTTCAGGGCCCACAACATAAACTAATGTCCTTATTTGTTTATATTGTTTATTTTCTTTTCCTCAAATGATTGCTGGCCTCAGACCAGAGGGAATTGCCTTTTTCTGGTGAATTGCTCCGCCCACTCAGTAAAAACACCCTCAAATGTAAACTGATGTGCAATTACAAGCGGAATAAAGAATGAGTCAGTCTGTCAGTAATTGCTAAAGTGGCAATAACCCATCTGCATAATGCAAAAATACAGTAATGATGTGAATTATTCAAAATTGGAACAACATGACTCTTACAAACACTTAAAAAAAAAAATTGGATATCACAAAAAAGTATATTTCCATAATTTCATTCAAAATGTTAAACTTCCATAGAATATAGGTTCAGGGCCCACAAAATAAAAACGATTTCAAGTATTTAGTGGGTTATGTCAGGCAGTGTTGGTGACAAGCCCCAAGATGCAGAGATGGCAGGCTTCATGCAAGAAAACATGATTTTAAAGGCCTACTGAAATGAGATTTTCGTATTCAAACGGGGATAGCAGGTCCATTCTATGTGTCATACTTGATCATTTCGCGATATTGCCATATTTTTGCTGAAAGGATTTAGTAAAGAACATCCACGATCAAGTTTGCAACTTTTGGTCGCTAACAAAAAAAGCCTTGCCTTTACCGGAAGTCGCAGACGATGACGTCACCCGTGTGAGGGCTCCTCACGTCCTCACACTGTTTATAATGGGAACCTCCAACAAAAAGAGCTATTCGGACCGAGAAAACGACAATCCCCTATTAATTTGAGCGAGGATAAAAGATTCGTGGCTGAGGATATTGATAGCGAAGGACTAGAAAAAAAAAAAAAGGCGTTTGCATTGTGAGCGATTCAGATGTTTTTAGACACATTTACTAGGATAATTCTGGGAAATCCCTTATCTTTCTATTGTGTTGCTGGTGTTTTAGTGAGTTAAATAGTACCTGATAGTCGGAGGGGTGTGTTGACACCACAGTCTAAGGGAAGTCACGGCAGCTGCATGGACGGCGCAAGCTCCGCAAATCTCCGATAAGAGGCGACTTTTTACCACCATTTTCTCACCGAAACCTGCCGGTTGACAAATGGTCGGGATCCATGTTCGTTTGACCGCTCTGATCCATAGTAAAGCTTCACCTCCGGGAATTTTAAACAAGGAAACACCGTGTGTTTGTGTGGCTAAAGGCTAAAGCTTCCCAACTCCATCTTTCTACTTTGACTTCTCCATTATTAATTGAACAAATTGCAAAAGATTCAGCAACAGAGATGTCCAGAATACTATTTAATTGCGCGATGAAAAGAGACGACTTTTAGCCGTAAGTGGTGCTGCGCTAATATGTCCCCTCCAACTCTTGACGTCACTCGCACGCGTCATCATACGTGTCATCATTCCACGAAGTTTTCAACAAGAAACTCAGCGGGAAATTGCAATGTTAATATTTCATCATTGATATATAAACTATCAGACTGCGTGGTCGGTAGTAGTGGGTTTCAGTAGGCATTTAAGGTTTAAAAAAACACCGGGAAAACACGAACCAGGAACCAGGCAAACTGGAGACAGCAAACAGGATGCCAGGAAACAAGGAGCTAGGAGACAGCAATCAATACCCCAACACTGACTGGAGGGCGAGGCAGGCATAAATAGTAGCCTGATTGGCAATTGCCACCAGGTGTGCCAGACTGCCAATCAGGGACAGGTGAGGGAAAACCACAATCAGGGAGACAAGCAAGAAACAGAACCAAAATAAGAGCGCTGCCAAGAAATAAAACACAAACTGAGAAAAAACTAAAACATAACCAAACTGTCAGTGACAAGCCTAACAGTTGATTTGTACATAAATTGGGCTTCCAGCTCAATAAAACGTACAAAAACAGGATTTAAAGAAAAATGAATACTGTGAAGAACTCACCATTTACTTACAAAACAAATTAGGATCACATCAAATCAATCATGGTCTGAATGTGGTGGTTTTTGAAGCTGTGACTCCCGCCTCATTCCACTCTTTCTGGATCTCTGCCAGATTCATGAATCTTCTCTGTTTGATAATCCGCAGAAGCCCACGGTCAGCATCTTCTTCTGCAACATTTTGCCCTTCCACTCGACTTTCCACTGATATGCTTGGACACTGCATTCTGTGAACAGCCAGCCCCCTTAGCTATGAACTTTTTTGGCTCTCATCCTATGGACGGTATCATTGCTGGTCTTCTGGTCAGTTGTCAAGTCTGCAGTCTTCCCCATATTGATTCTGAGACAATTGAACGTAAGTGAAGCAATTCAAGTACCCCTGTGCAGGTGCTTTGAGTTTAGTAAATGAGTAATGTGTGACACTCAGTCAGAGGTGGGTAGAGTAGCCAGAAATTGTACTCAAGTAAGAGTACTGTTACTTTAGAGATGTATTACTCAAGTAAAAGTAAGGAGTAGTCACCCAAATATTTATTGAGTAAAAGTAACAAGTATGTTGTGGAAAAACTACTCAAGTACTGAGTAACTGATGAGTAACGTGATTACGGCAACAAATAATGCACAAAAACATAAAAATAGCAATGAGCAAATTCAGAGCCAGGAATATCTCTTAAGCAACTAAAACAATAATATATATTAAATAATAGTACATTAAAATAAAATTAAGAAATGGCACATTGAGCCACAATAACTTAACAGCACCATAGCCTCAGTAGGGATTCATTGATTTGATTGATTGATTAAAACTTGTATTAGTAGATTGCACAGTACAGTACATATTCCCTACAATTGACCACTAAATGGTAACACCCCAATAAGTTTTTCAACGTTTATCAATTACTTAGTAAATGACCAAGTCGAGGTGATCTACCTCATATAAACATATACACACATATCATACACACACATATATACATATATATACACACACAGTATATATATATATGTGTGTATATATATATATATACAGTATATAATTTATTTTTATTTATTTTGCCGTATTTGTTCACATGTTGAAGGTGTTTTAATGAATATACATGCATGTTTAACACATATAGATTCCTATCTTCCATGAAGACAAGAATTAAAGTTGGTGTATTACCTGATTCTGATGACTTGCATTGATTGGAATCAGATGTCCACGTTTTCAAATGGAGGAGAAAAAAAGTTCCTCTTTTCTGTCTAATACCACATGAAAGTCGTTGGTTTTTGGCATCTTATTTGTCCAGCTTCCATATTCGTTTTTATACACTTTACAAGAAATACATTGGCGGCAAACTCCGTAGCTTGCTAGCATGTTTGCGCTGGCTTTCGGAGACTCTTATTTTGTTAGCGCAGGCGCGATGGAGCGGCACTTTTATTGTTAAGACAGGAACTGTGCGATCAGTCTTTATTTAGGCTTTTGACGGGAACTACGTTTGAAATAAAAAGTGTCTTTTTTCCTTTACACTTTTGATTGATTGATTGAAACTTTTATTAATAGATTGCACAGTACAGTACATATTCCGTACAATTGACCACTAAATGGTAACACTCCAATAAGTTTTTCAACTTGTTTAAGTCGGGTAATGTGACCGCCTGGCTCTGTTTGATTGGTCCAACATCACCAGTGACTGGATGTGATTGGTGAAACGCAGGCAAGCGTAGATTCTACTTTGAAGCTCTGTCATAAACCAAAACAAACATTAATAGATCGATAAAAAAGTAGTGAGTAACGAGCTGATTGTAGATAAATGGAACGCAGTAAAAGTAGCCTTTCTTCTCTATAAATATACTCAAGTAAAAGTAAAAGTATGTTGCATAAAAACTACTCGTAGAAGAACAATTTATCCCAAAGTTACTCAAGTAGATGTAACGGAGTAAATGTAGCGCGTTACTACCCACCTCTGCACTCAGTTGAAAATATTCATGCCCTGTAAAATTTGGTCTGATTTCTTCACATTATTCAACATTTTTGAAATTCTGATTTTGTGGGTTTTGTGAGGCCCAAATTACGTACAAATTAGTGTTGTCCCGATACCAATATTTTGGTAACGGTACAGGTACTAAAATGTGTTTCGGTACTTTTCTATATAAAGGGGACCACAAAAAATGTCATTATTGGCTTTATTTTAACAAAAAAATCCTAGGGTACATTAAACATATGTTTTGTTTTGCCAGTTTGTCCTTAAATAAAATAGTGAACGTACAGGACAATTTGTCTTTTAGTAGTAAGTAAAAAAACAAAGTCTCCTAATTTAGCTGCTGACATATGCAGTAACATATTGTTTCATTTTCCATTCTATTATTTTGTCAACATTATTAAGGACAAGTGGTAGAAAATACATTATTCATCTACTTGTTCATTTACTATTAATATCTTCTTACTTTCTTTTTTAACACATTCTATCTACACTTCAGTTAAAATGTAAGAATCACCTATTCTTCTGTTGTTTGATACAATAATTTTGGATGATACCACAAATTTAGGTATCAATCCGATACCAAGTAGTTACAGGATCATACATTGGTCATATTCAAAGTCCTCATGTGTCTAAGGACCTATTTCCTGAGTTTATACGTAAAATATAAATTTAAAAAAACTAAAGAAGAGTTTGTGATTCTGAAAAATAGACGTAATCAATTGTCGTATTGACTAGATACACTCCTGTACTTGGTATCATCACAGTGGATGTTAGGTGTAGATCCACCAATGGCGTTTGTTTATATTGTAGCGTCCCGGAAGAGTTGGTGCTGCAGGGAATTCTGAGAATTTGTTCTGTAGTGTTTATGTTGTGTTGCGGTGCAAATATTTTCTCAAAATGTGTTTGTCATTGTTGTTTAATCCAGTCTCACTATATGGCACATGTTTATGACAGTGCTGGCGTTGTTCATGCGGCCACCTTTAGTGTGACATGTATATCTGTTGACTATGTATGCCCTGCATTCAGTTGTGAGTAGTGTTTAAAGTTAGGATGATAGTTGTAATGGTTACTGATCGGACATTCAGGCCTCCACTCAGGCTTGATCCCGGGGACCCCAAAGGGTTTTGGTCAAAAAAAATATAAAAAATGTGTCATTATTCAGTATTAATATTTTTATTATTATTCACGTTTTAAATCTCTAAATAAATATTAGGTCCATCTGTCAATATAATGATTTTAAAGATTTAAGTTGTATGTTCTTTTTGTCACAAAAAAAACTTTTTTTTTTATAAATATTTGAGATTATATAATAATTGGAGCCTGAAAAAGGTCAATAACTCATAACACCATTGATTTTAATTCATTATTATTTTTGAGCAATGGCACTTAAAAACAAATCACACTACAATGATTGGGGATCCAAAAGGGTCCTACTAATTAAAGTGTTAGAAAATAAATTATAATTTTGTTTTACTGTTTACTTTTAACACAATAATATCGAGATCAACTTCAGATCTACCCGTCAATTATAAGTTTTATTGTTGTTTATGTTTTTTGTATGTTCGCTTTCGGCCCCTCTTTAAAAAAACATCTCAGTTTTTTATATAGCAAACACAAAATATGCTACATTTTCCTCGAAAAATATCTCAAAGTGGAATATTTAAAGTGACGTAAATTGGAGCCTTGAATAGGGCAATAATTCCTAATGACATTGATTTTGATTAATTATTATTTTTTTAAAGAAAGAAACAGTCTGCATGGCAGCTTTGTGTTATTAGAGTAAACATTGCAACATTTTCTTGTTACATTTCACCCCTTTGCTCTTTTATATCACTTTTTACGTTTTAAAAATTTTCCAATTGTAATTTTAAAATGTGCCGTGGGGCCGTTAAAAAATTACCTGCGGGCCACAAATGGCCCCCGGGCTGCACTTTGGACACCCCTGATGTATAGCTACCACTCGCCCTACAGGGATGATGCATGACACGACATGACGACGATGGGTGGGGGATCGGTACTTTTTAAAAGCGGTATAGTACCGAATTTGATTCATTAGTATTGCGGTAACATACTGATACTGGTAAACCATACAACTCAAGTACAAATAACTATATACAAACCCCGTTTCCATATGAGTGGGGAAATTGTGTTAGATGTAAATATAACCGGAATACAATGATTTGCAAATCATTTTCAACCCATATTCAGTTGAATATGCTACAAAGACAACATATTTGATGTTCAAACTGATAAACATTTTTTTTTCTGCAAATAATCATTAACTTTAGAATTTGATGCCAGCAACACGTGACAAAGAAGTTGGGAAAGTTGGCAATACATACTGATAAAGTTGAGAAATGCTCATTAAACACTTATATGGAACATCCCACAGGTGTGCAGGTTAATTGGGAACAGGTGGGTGCCATGATTGGGTATAAAAGCAGCTTCCATGAAATGCTAAGTAATTCACAAACAAGGATGGGGCGAGGGTCACCACTTTGTAAGCAAATTGTCGAACAGTTTTAGAACAACATTTTTCAACGAGCTATTGCAAGGAATTTAGGGATTTTACCATCTACGGTCCGTAAAATCATCAAAAAGTTCAGAGAATCTGGAGAAACCACTGCACATAAGCGATGATATTACGGACTTTTGATCCCTCAGGCGGTACTGCATCAAAAACCGACAGTGTGTAAAGGATATCATTACATGGGCTCAGGAACACTTCATAAAACCACTGTCAGTAACTACAGTTGGTCGCTACATTTCTAAGTGCAAGTTAAAACTTTACTATGCAAAGCCAAACCCATTTATTAACAATATCCTGAAACTCCGCCGGCTTGGCTGGGCCCGAGCTCACCTAAGGTGGACTGATGCAAAGTGGAAAGGTGTTCTGTGGTCTGACGAGTCCACATTTCAAATTATATTTGGAAACAGAGGACGTGTTGTCCTCCAGAATAAAGAGGAAAATAACCTTTCGGATTGTTGTAGGCGCAAAGTTCAAAAGCCAGCATCTGTAATGGTATGGGGGTGTATTAGTGCCCAAAGCATGGGTAACTTACACATCTGTGAAGGCACCATTAATACTGAAAGGTTCATACAGGTTTTGGAGCAACATATTTTGTCATCCAAGCAACGTTATCATGGACGCCCCTGCTTATTTCAGCAAAACATGTGTTACAACAGCGTGGCTTCGTAAAAAAAAGAGTGCGGGTACTTTCCTGGCTCACCTACAGTCCAGACCTGTCTCCCATTGAAAATATGTGGCGCATTATGAAGCCTAAAATATGACAGCGGAGACCCCGGACTGTTGAACGACTGAAGCTCTACATGAAACAAGAATAGGAAAGAATTCCACTTTCAAAGCTTCAACAATTAGTTTCCTCAGTTCCCAAAAGTTCATTGAGTGTTGTTAAAAGAAAATGTGATGTAACACAGTGGTGAACATGCCCTTTCCCAACTACTTTGGCACGTGTTGCAGCCATGAAATTCTAAGTTAATTATTATTTGCAAAAAAAAATAAAGTTTACGAGTTTGAACATCAAGTATCTTGTCTTTGTAGTGCATTCAACTGAATATGGGTTGAAAAGGATTTGCAAATCACTGTATTCCGTTTATATTTACATCCAACACAATTTCCCAACTCATATGGAAACGGGGTTTGTACTTGACATTCTTTTCTTAGTTTATTTCGAACATGACATACATACAACATTATACATCAGGTAATTTAATCATTTCGCAATACACAATACATCATGTCCGAAAAGGAGTAGGAAGAAGCAAAGCTTATTTAATCCTACCCCTTTTCCACTTCAGAGCGCCTACAGATATATACATTCATTCACCGACCTTTTTTACAGCAAAATATCAAAATAGCAAAATGACATCTGTGAGTGAGTAACACAGCAGTTTTCTAACATGTACTTAATTATTTCAGTCATTATTAACATACTAAGATGAAGAATATCTTATTTTCAATAAGTCTGAAAGTGTTTCTCATAATACTTCTTCTTTGTACTTTGTAAACACTATTAATTTGAACATCCTCTTAAACTGGATCATATCAGTACAATGTGTAACTTCTTTACTTAATCCATTCCATAATTTAATTCCACATACTGATATGCTAAAAGTTTTCTTAAGTGTTGTACGGGCATACAAATGTTTTAAGTTAGATTTTCCTCTAATATTTCTCCTCTTTAGTTGAGAAGAATTGTTGTACATTCCTTGGTAGCAGGTTATAATTTACTTTGTGCATCAATTTAGCTGTTTGCAATTTTATCAAGTCATCGAGCTTTAATATTTTTGACTCAATAAATAAAGGGTTTGTATGTTCTCTATATCCAACATTGTGTATTATTCTAATCGATCTTTTTTGTAACACAGTTAACGAATGTAGCGCACATTTGTAGTTGTTTCCCCATATTTCTCCACAATAACTCAGATATGGTAACACTAGCCAGCAGTAGAGAATATAAAGTGATTTTTGGCCTGGGATGTATTTTGCTTTATTCATTATTGAAATATTTTTTGCCACCATTGTTTAGGTGGTGGGCTCTGAATCTACAATCTATGGAAGTTTCATTTTTTGAGTGAAATTATGGAAATAAATACACTTTTCCGTGATATTCAAATTTTTTTGGAAAGGGTCTGTATCATGCACAATGAAATGGAACAACTGAAGTGAGGCCAAAGGAGAAAAAGGATGCTCGAGACAATGACTGTTTAATCCATCTCCTCCTGGCCAAACTGTCACTCCCATCTGCTGTGTCCATCCGGAAGCTTCCACGTCCACTGAGCTCTCTTTTTAAAAGGCTGGCTGACAGATAGAAACGTGTCTATTTACTACAGCGTCAAAGGTGGTGCTCTTCACTCTATCAAAAAAAAAAAACTTCGAGGATTTTTATGCCGACGAAAGGACTGAAAATATGACACCCGCAGCAGCTTGTAGCCATAGTGGACCATGTGCTGTACGAACCATGGCCACAACATGAGTCACATATGACCAATGATAGGAAGACATCTGAACAATAATTACAGCCTTCAAAAGATACTGGAGGCAACATGTATTGGAATAATGCAAAGTACTTGTTGACAGAGACATTAACCTTCCTCTTGTGTTAGCTTCCTGTTACCATCTCTTATGTTAACGGGTCGGTTTTGACCCATGTCTTAAATCAGCTGTAAAATACACTAAAAACAATTATCTATCATCCAATTTGTTTCTTATCTCTTGGTTGCCTTGCTAGGCTTCCTAATCCATGAAAATATTGGTTGTAATATTTTTGGTGTGGGCCATTGGGCCTGTTTTTTGTCAGTATACCCCACAATTTCAATTTAAAAAATGGTAAAATGAACCTCAAGAGAATTGTATAAATAAATAAAAAATAAATAAAATGTGTTACTTGACTATAACTGAGTGATATTAGAACACATCTCTTAAATTGTATTTATGTTTTCATAGGGGGGGTTGCCCACATCTGAGGTCCTCTCCAAGGTTTTTCATAGTCAGCATTGTCACTGGCGTCCCACTGGATTTGAATTCTCCCTGCCCATTGGGTGTGAGTTTTCCTTGCCCTTTTGTGGGTTCTTCCGAGGATGTCGTAGTCGTAATGATTTGGGCAGTCCTTTGAGACATTTGTGATTTGGGGCTGTATAAATACACATTGATTGATTGATTGATTTTATACTGAATTGACCTCACATGTCTGGACATGCCCGTCTTTGTTTGTTTTTGTACTGGATAACAAGGTAAAATGAGAATCCCCTAAAGCTCACATGATTGGGAGAGGTGCTGGCTGTCACCGTGTTTAGTTTTAGCTGTAATTATTGCTTGAAAATCTTATTTTTATAATTGGGTCAAAACCGACCCTAACAACACCAAGGTCATAATTTCAACCAGAGCATTTTATAATTTAGTGAAACACACAAAAAATGTTTTGTTTTGTTAAAATAGAAGTTCCTGACAAAGTCAAAAAGCCTTGATGCAAAATACATAAATTTATGTGTTTTTTTATGCATTTGAAAACTAAAATGGGTCGGTGTCGACCCTAACTTTTTAACTTTAATTTTCTGAAACTTAGCAGCACTAATGTAAATTATCTACATTTAGCCATTGATAGAGCTCTTAATACTCTCCTCATATCAAAAGACTCCGGCTTATTAGTGATTCCTAGAGCCCAAAAAAAGTCTGCGGGCTATAGAGCGTTTTCCGTTCGGGCTCCAGTACTCTGGAATGCCCTCCCGGTAACAGTTCGAGATGCTACCTCAGTAGAAGCATTTAAGTCTCACCTTAAAACTCATCTGTATACTCTAGTCTTTAAATAGACCTCCTTTTTAGACCAGTTGATCTGCCGCTTCTTTTCTTTCTCCTATGTCCCCCCCTCCCTTGTGGAGGGGGTCCGGTCCGATGACCATGGATGAAGTACTGGCTGTCCAGAGTCGAGACCCAGGATGGACCGCTCGTCGGGACCCAGGATGGACCGCTCGCCTGTATCGGTTGGGGACATCTCTACGCTGCTGATCCGCCTCCGCTTGAGATGGTTTCTTGTGGACGGGACTCTCGCTGCTGTCTTGGATCCGCTTGAACTGAACTCTCGCGGCTGTGTTGGAGCCACTATGGATTGAACTTTCACAGTATCATGTTAGACCCGCTCGACATCCATTGCTTTCGGTCCCCTAGAGGGAGAGGGTTGCCCACATCTGAGGTCCTCTCCAAGGTTTCTCATAGTCAGCATTGTCACTGGCGTCCCACTGGATGTGAATTCTCCCTGCCCACTGGGTGTGAGTTTTCCTTGCACTTTTGTGGGTTCTTCCGAGGATGTTGTAGTCGTAATGATTTGTGCAGTCCTTTGAGACATTTGTGATTTGGGGCTATATAAATAAACATTGATTGATTGATTGATTGATCATAACGCATGTCGACACATTTTAGTTTTATCCTGCAAATTTGACAGCGACAACCAAACAAGAGCGTCTTCAACGCAATGCAGCGTCCTTATTCTTTCACGTTCAATACCACTGAAGGACTACGCAACAATGAATAGAATAATTGAATAGGCTTTGGTTGTCATCGCAGGGGGCGCTGGCGCCTATCTCAGCTACAATCAGGCGGAAGGCGGGGTACACCCTGGACAAGTCGCCACCTCATCGCAGGGCCAACACAGATAGACAGACATAATTCACACTCACATTCACACACTAGGGCCAATTTAGTGTTGCCAATCAACCTATCCCCAGGTGCATGTCTTTGGAAGTGGGAGGAAGTCGGAGTACCCGGAGGGAACCCACGCATTCACGGGGAGAACATGCAAACTCCACACAGAAAGATCCCGAGCCTGGATTTGAACCCAGGACTGCAGGACCTTCGTATTGTGAGGCACACGCACTAACCCCTCTGCCACCGTGAAGCCCACAAGAGTGCACAATGAGTCCAAAACCAAACAGAACGTGACCACAAAACATGGCATATAGAAGCCAGAACCAGGACTATCCAAACGAAACAGTTGCATGAAGCAAACAATGAAGTCAGACTGAGCGTGGCGAGAGAGGTGAATAAATAGCTCTGTGATTAGTGTTTGATTGCAGGTGAGTGTGCCGACCACTAACCAGAGGCAGGTGAACCCAATTAATCCCCATAGAAACCAAAACAAACCCAGAGGTGCACAAAACAGGAAACTAAGGGAGTCCAAAAATAACAGAACATAACTAAACAAAACATGAGCCGGACCATGTATCATGACACTAGGATTAGAAAAGCTCTGCTTCCTCCTATTCCTTATCGTACATGTTGGAATTGCGCGAGAGAAAACGAGATGTCCCTCACGCCCGTAACCTTAAAGGCCTACTGAAACCCACTACTACCGACCAGGCAGTCTGATAGTTTATATATCAATGATGAAATATTAACATTGCAACACATGCCAATACGGCCTTTTTAGTTTACTAAATTGCAATTTTAAATTTCGCGCAAAGTATCCTGTTGAAAACGTCGCAATATGATGACGCGTGCGCGTGACGTCACGGATTGAAGCGGACATTTTGTTCCATCCCTGATCCCTGCTATAAGTCATCTACTTTAATCGCAAAAAATACACAGTATTCTGGACGTCTGTGTTGCTGAATCTTTTGCAATTTGTTCAATTAATAATGGAGACGTCAAAGAAGAAAGTTGTAGGTGGGAAGCGGTGTACTGCGGCCGCCTTTAGCAACACAAACACATCCGGTGTTTCCTTGTTTACATTCCCGAAAGATGACAATGAAACTTTACTACGGAACAGAGCGATCAAGCGAACATGTTTCCCGACCACATGTCAACCGGCAGGTTTCGGTGAGAAAATTGTGCTAATAAGTCGGCTCTTACCGTAGACATGAGCGGAGAGCTTGCGTCGTTCCTCGTGCACCTTTCAAAGAGGCCTCTGTGGACTCTCTTGCCTCCTCCGACCGGCCGCCCCCGAACGTGGGATGCTTCCACCGTAGAGGAAAAAAATAAATAAAAAATCTCATCCCGGCCCAAACGGCTGCCTTCGCTTCGCCTCATCGAGAAACGTGGCTTCCCTTAGAGACACTGGCGGTCACCACACCCGTGGCCACACCCCTCCGACTTTCACTAAAACATTAACACAATAAGCAGATAAGGGATTTTCCAGAATTATCCTTGTAAATTTGTCTAATAACATCTGAATCGCTCTGCTTCCTAGTTGTTGTTTCTTCCTAGTCCTTCACTCTCACTTTCCTCATCCACAAATCTTTCATTCTCGCTCAAATTAATGGGGAAATCGTCGCTTTCTTGGTCTGAATCGCTCTCGCTGCTAGTGGCCATGATTGTAAACAATATGAGGATGTGAAGAGCTCCACAATCCGTGACGTCACGCGCACATCGTCTGCTACTTCTGGTACAGGCAAGGCTTATTTATTAGCGACCAAACGTTGCGGACTTTATCGTCGATGTTTTCTACTAAATCCTTTCAGCAAAAATATGGCAATTCCGCGAAATGATCAAGTATGAAACATAGAATGGACCTGCTAGCCCCGTTTGAATAAGAAAATCTAATTTCAGTAGGCCTTTAATTCCAATTACAAAATGGCCTCAGGTTGCCGTTGCCGAGGACGAACTAAAGCTGATAAAACTCAAAAAGGGGAAGAGAAGGGCCACATTAGAAGAGGAGGGAGGGAGAAGGGAATGAGATCTGGCAGCTCAGCGTTGTCACTCCTCTTAACACACAAACACACACTCACCTCGGACATAAAACCTCAAGGTGAAACAGTGTCGTGTTTATGTGGACAATGGGGGAGGAGGACAATCGGTCAGCCATCTTCGTAGACGTTAAAAGATGCATTTACAGATGTATTTTTCTTAAATTTTTTCTTAAAGTCATATCTTAAGATGCACTTAAGATGTGACTTTAAGGTTTTACTAATTACGTATAAAATACTACACGGTCTAGCTCCATCCTATCTTGCCGATTGTATTGTACCATATGTCCCGGCAAGAAATCTGCGTTCAAAAGACTCCGGCTTATTAGTGATTCCTAGAGCCCAAAAAAAGTCTGCGGGCTATAGAGCTTTTTCCGTTCGTGCTCCAGTACTCTGGAATGCCCTCCCGGTAACAGTTTGAGATGCTACCTCAGTAGAAGCATTTAAGTCTCACCTTAAAACTCATCTGTATACTCTAGTCTTTAAATAGACCTCCTTTTTAGACCAGTTGATCTGCCGCTTCTTTTCTTTCTCCTATGTCCCCCCCTCCCTTGTGGAGGGGGTCCGGTCCGATGACCATGGATGAAGTACTGGCTGTCCAGAGTCGAGACCCAGGATGGACCGCTCGCCTGTATCGATTGGGGACATCTCTACACTGCTGATCCGCCTCCGCTTGAGATGGTCTCCTGTGGACGGGACTTTCGCTGCTGTCTTGGATCCGCTTTGGACTGAGCTCTCGCGGCTGTGTTGGAGCCACTATGGATTGAACTTTCACAGTATCATGTTAGACCCGCTCGACATCCATTGCCCACATCTGAGGTCCTCTCCAAGGTTTCTCATAGTCAGCATTGTCACTGGCGTCCCACTGGATGTGAATTCTCCCTGCC
Organism: Nerophis ophidion; assembly: GCF_033978795.1. Taxonomy (NCBI): domain Eukaryota; kingdom Metazoa; phylum Chordata; class Actinopteri; order Syngnathiformes; family Syngnathidae; genus Nerophis; species Nerophis ophidion. The sequence continues at coordinate 77,446,110 of NC_084611.1, forward strand.
CACTGGGTGTGAGTTTTCCTTGCCCTTTTGTGGGTTCTTCCGAGGATGTTGTAGTCGTAATGATTTGTACAGTCCTTTGAGACATTTGTGATTTGGGGCTATATAAATAAACATTGATTGATTGATTGAAGAACAAAAATCATGAACAAAACCAACTTGCAGCATTGCTATCTGTTCCATTTCCCGTCCCCTTAACAGTCATAACAAACAGGTGGGTACACCACACTCTAACAGTCGAGAATAATAAGGCCTGATCCTCTGAATGTTAATTAAAATCCCTGGTCAGTGTATTTTCACACTTGTCATCTGTGCATTCCATTAATTCAAAAACTACGCCTCATTAATATTTAAGAATAGAGATGATTGACCGAAAGGGCTTGAACGGGACACGACGCAACCAGGAGCTCTGTGCACGTGAACAACAGACCTGTGTTCTGTTTTGACACCTAAATCAAAAAGTGTTTCAATATTTGACACCACGGCACAAGAAATTAGTAGAAATTGTACATAAATGAGGGTGGTATAGCTCAGTTGGTAGAGTGGCCGTGCCAGCAACTTGAGGGTTCCAGGTTCGATCCCCACTTCAGCCATCCTAGTCACTGCCGTTGTGTCCTTGGGCAAGACACTTTACCCACCTGCTCCCAGTGCCACCCACACTGGTTTAAATGTAACTTAGATATTGGGCTTCACTATGTAAAAGCACTTTGAGACACTAGAGAAAAGTGCTATATAAAATATAATTCACTTCACTATATTGCATGCAAATGTCTTCATGTAGCTGTTGTGTATTGTTTTCCTGTCTTCTCCGTAGTGCTTTTGTGTTATTTTTCCTCCATCCATTAGTTCCAACTAGGCACACCTGCAGCTACTCACTGCTCGGCTCTATTTAAGTCCACCACAGTCAGCTGCTCCTCGCCAGTTAATGACTCCTGTGCTTTCCATGCCCGCATGCTCAACTCGCATCCAACCAACTCGGTACGTTCCTTCTCCTTTCTTATCACCATTCCTTACTTCTGGTGTTTTTGTTCCCTAGTTCCCCAGTAAGCGAGAGAAGTTTTTGTCGAACCTGTTGCTGACCATCGAGAGTCCTCCTTCAGTTTAGTCCTCTTCCATGGTGTGCGCTTTTGCCCCATCGCCTTGAGTTATCCTTTTGAACTTATTAAAGACAATCTTCTTTTGTGATTCAACTCCGCCTCCCGTCTCTGCATCTTGGGATCCACTCCTTACTCAAGACACAACAGTAGCAGCACATTCTGCATGCTGGGTTGTAAATGCTATATGTTGCTATTAAAACAACCTCAAAAAAGCCTGATGGTTGCATAGTTTGTGACATTTTTGGGAAGAAATAAGTTGGAAAAGTTGAATAAAAACCAGGACAAAGCATTGTCAACAATACTTTGACTCAGCTTAGTTTGCATGAAAATAACCAGTGCCATATAAGACTTTTTCGCTTTTGACAAATCTTGACGAAATAGAGTGTCATCTAAATCAGTGATTTTCAACCACTGTGCCGCGGCACACTAAGATATTGTCTAGTATGCCGTGGGAAATTATGCAACTTCACCTAATTGCTCCCAAAAATATTTATTTCAAATCAATAATTAATCTGCAAATAATGTGCAGTTGTTTACTGTCTGTGCTGCGTAGAGCTCGGCAGGGTAACCACGTAATACTCCATGTCAGTAGGTGGCAGCAGGTAGTTAATTGCTTTGTAAAAGTCGGAATGTGTCGTCGGGTGGGATGAGGGATGGTTTGTTGTGATCACAATATGCAGGTAAACATGTATATAATGATTAAACCAAAAATGAACATAAGGAAAAGGCAATGACGCATACGAATGGCTATGCAAAACAGAAGTAAAACTGAACTGGCAACCAAGTAAACAGAAACAGAATGCTGGACGACAGCAAAAACTTACGGCGTCCACAAAGTACATCCGTACATGACATGACAGTCAACAATGTCCACACAAAGAAGGATAGCAACAACTTAAATAGCCTTACTTGCTAACACAAAGCAGGTGCGGGGAATTGCGCTCAAAGGAAGACATGAAACTGTTGCAGGAAAACACCAACAAAACAGTAATGGTCACCAAAATAACAGCGCAAGACAGCAACTAAAGCACTGCACACAGGAAAACACCAACAAACTCAAAATAAGGCACGACAATCTGGCGGAGTTTCTTTTTTTAACGTTTTTTTGCTGATGGTGTGCCTAAGGAATTTTTTATGAAAAAAACGTGCCTTGCCTCAAAAAAGGTTGAAAAACACTGATCTAAATCAGTGTTTTTCAACCACACGCTAGTGTGCCGTGAAATACTGTCTGGTGTGTCGTGGGAGATGATCTAATTAAAAAAAATATTTGCCAAACACTAATTATAGTCTGCAAATGATGTGTTGTTGTTGAGTGCCGGTGCTGTCCAGAGCTCGGCAGAGTAACCGTGTAATACTCTTCCATATCACTAGGTGGCAGCCAGTAATTAATTGCTATGTAGATGTCGGAAACAGCGGGAGGCAGTGTGCAGGTAAAAAAGGTGTCTAATGCTTAAACCAAAAATAAACAAAAGGTGAGTGCCCCTAAGAAAAGGCATTAAAGCTTAAGGAAGGCTATGCAGAACAAAACTAAAACTGAACTGCTACAAAGTAAACAAAAACAGAATGCTAGATACCAGCGAAGACTTACTGTGGATCAAAGACAATGACCATAAATGAAAAAAATGTCCCCACAAAGAAGGATACAAACAACTGAAATATTCTTGATTTGTAAAACAAAGTAGATGCGGGAAATAGCGCTCAAAGGAAGACATGAAACTGCGACAGGAAAATACCAAAAAAAGACAAAAAGCCACCAAAATAGGAGCGCAAGACAAGAACTAAAACTCTACACACAAAACAACAGCAAAAAAGTCAAAATAAGTCACACCGTGATGGTGGTGACAGTACACCTACTTTGAGACACGAACTAAACTGATGCATGCTTGGTTATGGTTTGAAGTCATACCCAACAATTGGGACAACAAATTTTTACTGTCAACTGAGTTTTGTTTTTTAATGATTTTTGCTAATGGTGTGCCTCCCGAATTTTCAACACAAAAAACGTGCCTTGGCTCAAAAAAGGTTGAAAAACACTGATCTAAATCATACCTACCAGTTATGATGAAAATGTAACCTTGTGGAGCAGAGGTATTAAGTTTACATTTTTGTGGCAAATTGACCATCAGAGTGTTTCAGTAATGAATCATTCCGCTGGTAATCACAATGTTAAAAATTACGTTCAAAATATAAAACATTCTCATGCATTTCAATCTATCCGTCCCTTTTCTATCGCACCTGTTCAAGAAATAATGTTATTAAAAATAATTAGGGACTTAATACACTCTAAAAATGTTGGTTTTACTTTAAAAAAATGCATGCATTTAGTTGTATTCAGTGTTAAAAAATATGATATGGCTCTCACGGAAATACATTTTAAAATATTTGGCTTTCATGGCTCTCTCAGCCCAAAAGGTTCCCGACCCCTGATCTACACTATATTGCCAAAAGTATTTAGCCTCCTGCCTTGACTCACGTATGAACTTGAAGTGCCATCCCATTCCTAACCCATAGGGTTCAATACGATGTCGGTCCACCTTTTGCAGCTATTACAGCTTCAACTCTACTGGGAAGGCTGTCCACAAGGTTGCGGAGTGTGTTTCTAGGAATGTTCGACCATTTGTCATGTCTGTGATCATGTTTTGGTTTAAGTCATGTTCTGTTTGACCTTTGGACTCTTTAAGTTCCTGTTTTTTTTTCCACTCCCTTGTTTTGTTTCCATGGTTACCCATTAGTTTCACCTGTTGCTCATTTGGACACACGCACCTGTGTAAACATGTCACTGTTATTTAAGCCTGTCTTTTTCTGTTGGTCGGCCTGGCGTCATTGTGTTCTTTTCATACTCTGTCCATGCTATTATTTTCATGCCAAAGACCATGCTGCTATTGTCAAGCCACAGTAAGTGTTTTTTTGTTTTATGTCCAAAGTTTAGTCTTAGAGTTAGTTTTGGTTTCCTTCATCATGTTGTGCTTTCGCCTTGTGCGCCTTTTTGTTTGTACCTTTTTTTTAGTTACAATTAAATCATGTTTTTACCTGAACGCCATGTTTTGAGAAGTCTGTCTGCCTTCCTGGGAGAACGACCCTGCAGCAAGCTGCGACCCCCCCCATCCTGACACCCTTTTTCCAAAAGCGCATTGGTGAGGTCGAGAAGGCCTGGCTCTCACTCTCGTTTATAATTCATCCCAAAAGGTGTTCTATCGGGTTCAGGTCAGGACTCTGTGCAGGCCAGTCAAGTTCATCCACACCAGACTCTGGCATCCATGTCTTTATGGACCTTGCTTTGTGCACTGGTGCGCAGTCATGTTGTAAGAGGAAGAGGCCCACTCTAATCTGTTCCCACAAGGTTGGGAGCATGGAATTGTCCAAAATGTTTTGGTATCCTGGAACATTCAAAGTTCCTTTCACTGGAACTAAGGGGCCAAGCCCAACTCCTGAAAAAAACCCACACACTATAATTCCTCCAACAAATTTCACACTCGCCACAATGCAGTCCGAAATGTATCGTTCTCCTGGCAACCTCCAAATCCAGACTCGTTCATCAGATTGCCAGATGGAAAAGCTTGATCCATCACTCCAGAGAACGAGTCTCCACTGCTCTAGAGTCCAGTAACGACGTGATTTACACCACTGCATTCCACGCTTTGCATTGGACTTGGTGATGTATGGCTTAGATGCAGCTGCTCGGCCATGGAAACTTATTCCATGAAGCTCTCTGCGTACTGTACGTGGGCTAATTGGAAGGTCACATGAGGTTTGGAGCTCTGTAGCAACCGACTGTGCAGAAAATTTGTAGAAACAGTCTCCATGCTTAAGTGCTTGATTTTATACACCTGTGATTAGGACACCTGATTCTGATCATTTGAATTGGTGGCCAAATACTTTTGGCAATATAGTGTATGTGTCTAACATTCAAGAAGAGTTGGTCAAAATACCACCATTGATCTTGCCTTAAAATGGCAGATTTTCAATTTTTGTTTGCGAGTATGACACTTTTTGTGAGACATCGCCACCACCCTAACTAACCCTAACCCTAGTTTTTTCTTTTTGAATTATAGGGGATTCTAATGCTTTGTTTTCAGGGTACTTGAAATAATTTTTTAAAAATCCCCAAGATTGATGCACTTGCAAACTTTTGGTGAGTTTTCATGCAAGTTAATGCACCCAAAAATGTGAGAGTACGCACAGAACAATAACTAGAAAAGTCCCCGTCATGTGAACCTCTGGCATGGCGTTGAAGAGAAAAGACCCGCCGGCTGCATTTTGGGCTGTTTGGAAGAAAAATGGCTAAACAAAAACAAAACTTGGCCGGCCAGCACTAACGCATAATAATATTGTAACGTGAAAGTGCTAAAATAAAAGCAGTTTAAGTTAAAGTACCAATGACTGTCACACACACCCACACACACACACACACACACACACACACACACACACACACACACACACACACACACTCGGTGTGGCAAAATTATTCTCTGCATTTGACCCATCACCCTTGATCACCCCCCGGGAGGTGAGGGGAGCAGTGGGCAGCAGCGGTGACCGCGCCCGGGATTCATCCTTATTCCAACCCTTGATGTTGAGTGCCAAGAAGGTAATGGGTCCCATTTTTATAGTCTTTGGTACATACATTTACATGCGGTCAGCAATTACGGAGAATGGCAGCAATGACTGAAATCCATGATTTTTAGGTTCAAATGTATAAATGAGCTAAAATTATCAAATGAAATATTAGCAGGCTAACGTTAGCATGCTTAAATAAAAAACGTTTTGAACTTGTAAGATAGCGCTAAGTAAAGAAACCCATAATTTGCAGGTTTAGAAAGCATACAATTAGTTTAAATGTGAGATGTCTGATAATATTGGGCTGCCGATATTATCGGCCAATAAGTGCTTTAAAATGTAATATCGGAAATTATTGGTATCGGTTTAAAAAAGTTAAATTTATGACTTTTTAAAAAGACGCTGTACGGAGTGGTACACGGACGTAGGGAGAAGTATAGAGCGCCAAAAAACCTTAAAGCCACAGCCTTTGCATGCCAGCCCAATCACATAATACCGACAGCTTTTCATACACACAAGTAAATGCAAGGCATACTTGGTCAACAACCATGCAGGTCACACTGAGGGTGGCCGTATAAACAACTTTAATACTGTTACAAATATGCGCCACTCTGTGAACCCACACCAAACAACAATGACAAACACATTTCGGGAGAACATCTGCACTGTAAGACAGCATATACACAACAGAACAAACACTCAGAACCCCTTGCAGCACTGACTCTTCCGGGACGCTACAATATATTCCCCCCGCTACCACCCATCCCCACCCACCTCACTGTAATTGCTCCATGTCATACTTGCAAATAAGACTTCAATGTGGACAACAGTTATCATAATCGGATGTTTAAATGTTGCAATGAAAAAAATATTTTATGTGAATTATGTGAATTATATTTTATATAGCGCTTTTCTCTAGTGACTCAAAGCGCTTTACATGGTGAAACCCAATATCTAAGTTACATTTAAACCAGTGTGGGTGGCACTGGGAGCACGTGGGTAAAGTGTCTTGCCCAAGGACACAACGGCAGTGACTAGGATGGCGGAAGCGGGAATCGAACCTGCAACTCTCAAGTTGCTGGCACGGCCACTCTACCAACCGAGCTATACCGCCCCACTATATTATTATCAAAAACAATTTTAATTATCAACACACACAAAAGGACGGAAAATCGGTACAGTTAAGTACAACTATCGATTTCCAGGTTCGGGGAATTGGTACCGTATTGGTTCGAAAGTGAACGGTCCCTGTTCCTAAGCGTCAGTCTGTTTTTTAAGTCCTAATATGCATTACCATAGTTAACTTATTTTTACGCTTGTAATTCACTGCAGGATGTTAATGGTTCCTCTCTAATATTCCTCTGTACGACACAAACAATACTTCCTGGATATCTTTCTGTCATGGTATGACTTAACCAGAAAATCCGACTATTGGCTGGGAAAAGATAAACACTTAATGAATATCCTACTAGTGGCTTGTAAAAAGACCAATACCAGGAAATAAATATTACAGGAGAGCCCAACTTAGAAACCATGAATGGAAATCACAATGGACATTTAAAAAATGGAGAAGATAACGGCTTTTGTTAATTATAAATGGGAGACATTTTATTTCATACTGTAAAAACTGGGTCAATTACATCACGCCCCATAAGTCTGATTTTATTTTCTGGAATTACTGATTGTACTGTTTAAAAAAAGATTACTCCCCATATGTTTATAGTTTTTTTTAACTATTGGTTTGTATTCCGGTAACACTTTAGTATGGGGAACATATTCACCATTAATTAGTTGCTTATTAAAATACACATTAGTAACATATTGGCTCTTAATTAGTCTTTATTAAGTACTTATTAATGCCTTATTCTGCATGGCCTTATTATACAACCTGTAAGCCAATAACTAAGAGTCTTCCCTCAATAACCTCAGAAGTATTGCCTGTTAGTACTAAGTAAGGAAGTTGTATAGGATTCTCCCTTCAATACCACTAAATGAATATGGTCTGTTCTTACATAACACAACTACAAATGTTAATAGTGTCCAAATAACTCTAAATTAAGTCTTTGTGACTTAAACTATGTTTCCCTAGTGTCCAAATAACTAACACTAACCCTACCGTAACCCTAACTGTCCAAATAACTCTAAATTAAGTCTTTGTTACTTAGAACATGTTCCCCTACTGTCCAAAAAATTCTAACCCTAACCCTAACTGTCCAAATAACTCTAAATTAAGTATTTGTTACCTAGAATATGTTCCTCTAGTGTCCAAAGAGCTCTAACCCTAACCCTACCCTAAACCTAACCCTAACTGTCCAAATAACTCTAAATTAAGTTTTTGTTAGTTAGAATATGTTTCCCTAATGTCCAAATAAGTCTAACCCTAATACCTAACCCTACCCTAACCCCAACCGTCCAAATAACTCTAAAGTAAGTCTTTGTTACTTATAATATGTTCCCCTAGTGTCCAAATAACTCTATCCCTACCCTAACTGTCCAAATAACTCTAAATTACGTCTTTGTTACTTAGAACATGTTCCCCTAGTGTCCAAATAACTCTAACCCTAACTGTCCAAATAACTATAAATTAAGTCTTTATAACTTAGATTATGTTTCCCTTGTGTCCAAATAACTCTAACCCTAACCTTATCCTAACCCTAACTGTCCAAATAACTCTAAATTAAGTCTTTGTGCCTTTGAATATGTTTCCCTAATGTCCAAATAACTCTAACCCTAACCCTACCCTACTGTCCAAATAACTCTTAATTAAGTCCGTGTTACTTCAAATATTTTCCCTAGTGTCCAAATAACTCTAACCCTAACCTTACCCTAACCCTAACTGTCCAAATAACTCTAATTTAAGTCTTTGTGACTTTGAATATGTTTCCCTTGTGTCCAAATAACTGTAACTCAAACCCTACCCTAGCTGTCAAAATAACTCTAAATTAAGTCTTTACAACTTAGAATATGTTTCCCTTGTGTCCAAATAACTAACTCAAACCCTACCCTAACTGTCCAAATAACTCTAAATTGAGTCTTTGTTACTTCAAATATTTTCCCCTAGTGTCCAAATAACTAACCCTACCCTAACCGTCCAAATAAATTAAGTCTTTGTTACTTAGAATATGTTCCCCTAGTGTCCAAATAACTCTAAATTAAATCGTTGTTACTTATATGTTCCCCTAGTGTACGAATAACTAACCCTAACCAAACCATAACCCTAGCTGTCCAAATAACTCTAAATTAAGTCTTTATAACTTAGAATATGTTTCCGTTGTGTCCAAATAACTCCAACCCTAACCTAACCCTACCCTAACTGTCCAAATAACTCTAAGTTAAGTCTTTGTTACTTAAAATAATTTCCCCTAGTGTCCAAATAACTAACCCTACCCTAGCCGTACAAATAAATTAAGTCTTTGTTACTTAGAATATGTTCCCCTAGTGTCCAAATAACTCTAAAATAAATCGTTGTTACTTATATGTTCCCCTAGTGTACGGATAACTAACCCTATCCAAACCATAACCCTAGCTGTCCAAATAACTCTAAATTAAGTCTTTATAACTTAGAATATGTTTCCCTTGTGTCCAAATAACTCTAACCCTAACCTTACCCTAACCCTAACTGTCCAAATAACTCTAATTTAAGTCTTTGTGACTTTGAATATGTTTCCCTTGTGTCCAAATAACTGTAACTCAAACCCTACCCTAGCTGTCCAAATAACTCTAAATTAAGTCTTTATAACTTAGAATATGTTTCCCTTGTGTCCAAATAACTGTAACTCAAACCCTACCCTAACTGTCCAAATAACTCTAAATTGAGTCTTTGTTACTTCAAATATTTTCCCCTAGTGTCCAAATAACTAACCCTACCCTAACCGTCCAAATAAATTAAGTCTTTGTTACTAAGAATATGTTCCCCTTGTGTCCAAATAACTCTAAGCCTAACACTACCCTAAACCTAACCCTAACTGTCCAAATAACTCTAAATTAAGTCTTTGTTACTTAGAATATGTTCCCTAGTGTCCAAATAACTAACCCTAACCTAACCCTAACTGGATCGGTTCGCAGCAGAGTGTCCAAATAATTATAAATTAATTCTTTGTTACTTAGAATATGTTCCCCTAGTGTCCAAATAACTAAGAATTAATTTATAATTATTTGGACAGTTAGGGTTAGGTTAGGGTTAGTTATTTGGACACTAGGAGAACATATTCTAAGTAACAAACCCTAACCCTCCAAATAACTTTAAATTAAGTCTTTGTTATTGAGAATACGTTCCCCATACTAAAGTGTTACAGACATTCTTTTATCTTCAATTAGTATTATTACTATAATTTCTTTTACGGATTTAGTTGTTAATATTATTATTATTCTGGTTTGTTGTTTTTTTTGTTTATTTTGCTGTCTCTCTTTTTTCAGGGGTGGGTATCATTGGGATATGAACAAAACCAATATTTTGACATTTAGGGCAGACAATAGATGCCCTTTGTCACCGATTCTGATCATAACTTTTATGGACAGAATTTCTAGGCGCAGTCAAGGCATTGGGGGGTTCCGGTTTGGTGACTGCGGGATTAGGTCTCTGCTTTTTGCAGACGATGTGGTCCTGTTGGCTTCATCTGGCCGGGATCTTCAGCTCTCACTGGATCGGTTCGCAGCAGAGTGTGAAGCGGCCGGAATGAGAATCAGCACCTCCAAATCCGAGTCCATGGTTCTCTCCCGGAAAAGGGTGGAGTGCCATCTCCGGGTTGGGGAAGAGACCCTGCCCCAAGTGGAGGAGTTCAAGTACCTTGGAGTCTTGTTCACGAGTGGGGGAAGAGTGGATCGTGAGATCGACAGGCGGATCGGTGCGGCGTCTTCAGCAATGCGGACGTTGAACCGATCTGTTGTGGTGAAGAAGGAGCTGAGCCGGAAGGCAAAGCTCTCAATTTACCGGTCGATCTGCGTTCCCATCCTCACCTATGGTCATGAGCTTTGGGTCATGACCGAAAGGATAAGATCACGGGTACAAGCGGCCGAAATGAGTTTCCTCCGCCGTGTGGCGGGGCTCTCCCTTAGAGATAGGGTGAGAAGCTCTGTCATCCGGGAGGAACTCAAAGTAAAGCCGCTGCTCCTCCACATCGAGAGGAGCCAGATGAGGTGGTTCGGGCATCTGGTCAGGATGCCACCCGAACGCCTCCCTAGGGAGGTGTTTAGGGCACGTCAAACCGGTAGGAGGCCACGGGGAAGACCCAGGACACGTTGGGAAGACTATGTCTCCCGGCTGGCCTGGGAACGCCTCGGGATCCCCCGGGAAGAGCTAGACGAAGTGGCTGGGGAGAGGGAAGTCTGGGCTTCCCTGCTTAGGCTGCTGCCCCCGCGACCCGACCTCGGATAAGCGGAAGAAGATGGATGGATGGAATAGATGTATGATGTGTGCAAATATGACGGAAAAGATAGGAATGTCTGATGCTGGATGGCAATAAAAAATAAAGAAAAAAAAGAGAATCCTACTAAATGATGTTGACACTGCACAAATACCAGTCATGTGTGGTACCATTGACAGGAAAAAAGAACGCATGACCAGACATGTAGGTTTTGAAACAAAAAGCTCGCTCATATCCGTATTAATAATTGATGATACGGCGCATTCCTTTCCCCCTTGATTTATTTCCTTTAAAAGAAGCCTTCAGATGTCTTGCAGTTGCAATGCTGCATTCTCCTCTGACACTGTTAATGAGGCACAGCTCGTCCGAGAAATCTTTTTACAAAATTGGCAGAAAGGGAGAAAGTGCGAATGAAATATCACCCTTGTAAATGTGTGTGTGTGTGTGTGTGTGTGTGCTCCAGCTCATAATTCCACTCCGACGTCCACACAGCAACGTGATGTATTTTCCTGGGTTGTTCCAAAGTGTTTAGCATATGCCGCAAACTAACCAGAGTGCTAAGGTACTCCACAAAGCCCTGCATTGAACCCTGCTTTCATTATCATTCACACTACTCGAGAGTGTCAAATAATTCATCAGCCCCAACCTGTGTGTCACATTTTTATGCATAGCACTGCTGGCCGCCATGAGGAGGAGTGTCCTGTTGCATAGCAACTCACACTTTTACCGTTTGTCCCTGCTGCTCTGCAACACATAAAAACCGAGAGCAGTGCAGGGGTTGCTTTCGAGGAATGGAGCTCTGAAAGACTCTGTGCCTATTAAAGACTGCTTAGTCACCACCAGTGATGCTCTTTTTGCCGTCTTTCTGCTGCTGTGGACTTTTGAGCGTGAAATATTTTACTATTCGACCGCCAGATTTTTCTCGAACGGAAACGCACGAGAGACATTGTGCACACGGGGCAGAGTGAAGTGAAGTGAAGTGACTTATATTTATATAGCGCTTTTTCTCAAGTGACTCAAAGCATAGTGAAACCCAATATCTAAGTTACATTCAAACCAGTGTGGGTGGCACTGGAAGCAGGTGGTTAAAGTGTCTTGCCCAAGGACACAACGGCAGTGACTAGGTTGGCAGAAGCGGGAATCGAACCTGCAACCCTCAAGTTGTTGGCACGGCCACTCTACCAACCGAGCTAAACCGCGAGTGAAAGAGAACCATATTTGCTTACTTGGCTCAAGCGTGGATTGTCTTAGTCCATCCATCACCTTCCGCTTATCCGAGGTCGGGTCGCGGGGGCAACAGCCTAAGCAGGGAAACCAAGACTTCCCTCTCCCCAGCCACTTCGTCTAGCTCTTCCCGGGGGATCCCGAGGCGTTCCCAGGCCAGCCGGGAGACATAGTCTTCCCAACGTGTCCTGGGTCTTCCCCGTGGCCTCCTACCGGTTGGACGTGCCCTAAACACCTCCCTAGGGAGGCGTTCGGGTGGCATCCTGACCAGATGCCCAAACCAACTCATCTGGCTCCTCTCGATGTGGAGGAGCAGCGGCTTTACTTTGAGTCCCTCCCGGATGGCTGAGCTTCTCACCCTATCTCTAAGGGAGAGCCCCGCCACCCGGCGGAGGAAACTCATTTCGGCCGCTTGTACCCGTGATCTTATCCTTTCGGTCATGACCCAAAGCTCATGACCATAGGTGAGGATGGGAACGTAGATCGACCGGTAAATTGAGAGCTTTGCCTTCCGGCTCAGCTCCTTCTTCACCACAACGGATCGGTACAACGTCCGCATTACTGAAGACGCCGCACCGATCCGCCTGTCGATCTCACGATCCACTCTTCCCTCACTCGTGAACAAGACTCCTAGGTACTTGAACTCCTCCACTTGGGGCAGGGTCTCCTCCCCAACCCGGAGATGGCACTCCACCCTTTCCGGGCGAGAACCATGGACTCGGACTTGGAGGTGCTGATTCTCATTCCGGTCGCTTCACACTCGGCTGCGAAACGATCCAGCGAGAGCTGAAGATCCCGGTCAGATGAAGCCATCAGGACCACATCATCTGCAAAAAGCAGAGACCTAATCCTGCGGTTACCAAACCGGAACCCCTCAACGCCTTGACTGCGCCTAGAAATTCTGTCCATAAAAGTTATGAACAGAATCGGTGACAAAGGACAGCCTTGGCGGAGTCCAACCCTCACTGGAAATGTGTCCGACTTACTGCCGGCAATGCGAACCAAGCTCTGGCACTGATCGTACAGGGAACGGACCGCCACAATAAGACAGTCCGATACCCCATACTCTCTGAGCACTCCCCACAGGACTTCCCGAGGGACACGGTCGAATGCCTTCTCCAAGTCCACAAAGCACATGTAGACTGGTTGGGCAAACTCCCATGCACCCTCAAGAACCCTGCTGAGAGTATAGAGCTGGTCCACAGTTCCACGACCAGGACGAAAACCACACTGTTCCTCCTGAATCCGAGGTTCGACTATCCGACGTAGCCTCCTCTCCAGTACACCTGAATAAACCTTACCGGGAAGGCTGAGGAGTGTCTTAGTTTTGAATGTAATTCAATTTTGCAGGTGTACCTAATGTATTGTCCAATGAGTGCATACAGTAGGGGTGTCCAAACTTTTTCACTAGGACGGTGGGGGGTGTGGGGGGGTGGGGCAAAAGCATATACAAAACCCAAATCCAGTGAAGTTGGCTTGCTGTGTAAATCGTAAATAAGAACAGAATACAATGATTTGCAAATCCTTTTCGACCCATATTCAATTGAATTGACTGCTAAGACAATATACTTAACATTCAAACTGGAAAACCTTGTTATTTTTTGCAAATATTAGCTCATTTGAAATTTGATGCCTGCAACATGTTTCAAAAAAGCTGGCACACGTAGCAAAAAAGACTGAAAAAGTTGTGGAATCCTCATCAAACACTTATTTGGAACATCCCACAGGTGAACAGGCTACTTGGGAACAGGTGGGTGTCATGATTGGATATGAAAGCAGCTTCCATGAAATGCTCAGTCATTCACAAACAAGGATGGGGCGAGGGTCACCACTTTGTGAACAAATGCGTAAGCAAAACTGTCCGACAGTTTAAGGACATTTCTCAACCAGCTATTGCAAGGAATTTAGGGATTTCACCATCTATGGTCCGTAATATCATCAAAAGGTTCAGAGAATCTGGAGAAATCACTGCAAGTAAGCGGAAACCTTCGATCCCTCAGGGGGTACTGCATCAAAAAGCGACATCATTGTGTAAAGGATATCACGACATTGCTTCAGGAACACTTCAGATAACCACTGTCAGTAACTACAGTCTGTCGCTACATCTGTAAGTGCAAGTTAAAAATCTACTATGCAAAGCCAAATATTTCTTAACCATATGGCTCAATGTTGGGCTGCAAGGGCCGTCCATACCGCGGCGGTACTCAGTTGTAATACACATTTCCATTACTTGTGGCAGTACTGACAATATCAAACAAACACAAGGGAGGATTGGAGTTAAAGTCAGACGTTTTTAAAGCGCAAAAATTATGACTAAAGTGGTGAATTTGTATTTTCATTACTTTAATCTTTATTGACGGTTAATTTAATATACATTATGATTATTGCTTATAATTAATTCAGTTACAATTTAATTTAGCATTGCGTAAATTGCATATAAATTTGTCATCAGTTCTTAGAGTCCCTTCTTATGAGTGTTTATTTTTCCAATCAGCCTCAAAAGTTATATTTGTGATTAACAAAAGGTTTCATATCATTTGACAAATGTTTATCCTGTTAACTGTAAGTAGGTTGGATACAATATTTAAATACATTATCTATTTATTTATTTTCTATTTCTATTAATTGTTTTAATCCGTTAAAATCGTTTTTAATCATATTTATTTGTTATTCTTAAATTGGTTTTATTTTTTTATTTAGTCATTGGTGGAGCTAAAAATATTTTAATATTGTTTTTAATATTGTTGTGCAGCACTTTGGAAACATTTATGTTGTTTAAATGTGCAATACAAATAAAGTGGATTGGATTGGATTGAAAAATCAAGAGTAAAATGACTGACTCAGTGTTAATATTTGGGTGGGTCCCTTTGTAGTGAAACAGTTGGGCCCCGAGGTCAAAAAAGTTAAGTCCCCGTGTTCTGGATATATCTTTAAAAAGTACAAAACCTAACTAATTTTTTATATATGTTTTAAAAAACTGGTTTCAACCAAGTCAATGCCATAATAATTTTTTGGAGTGCATACTTAATGTAAGGGGCCGCGATGTTGGTTTTCGAATGGAATGAGGGCCCACAATTTGGTGCTTCGCCACTGCTGGCAACCCCTTCAATCAAGTAATATAAACCCCGTTTCCATATAAATTTGTAAATTGTGTTAGATGTAAATATAAACGGAATACACTGATTTGCAAATCCTTTTCAACCCATATTCAATTGAATGCACTACATAAACAAGATATTTGGTGTTCAAACTCATAAACTTTATATTTTTTTGCAAATAATAATTAACTTAGAATTTCATGGCTGCAACACGTGCCAAAGTAGTTGGGAAAGGTCATGTTCACCACTGTGTTACATCACCTTTTCTTTTAACAACACTCAATAAACGTTTGGGAACTCAGGAAACTAATTGTTGAAGCTTTGAAAGTGGAATTATTTACCATTCTTGCTTGATGTACAGCTTAAGTTGTTCAACAGTCCGGGGTCTCCGGTGTCGTATTTTACGCTTCTTAATGCGCCACACATTTTCGATGGGAGACATGTCTGTACTGCAGGCGGGCCAGGAAAGTACCCACACTCTTTTTTTTACGAAGCCACGCTGTTGTAACATGTGGCTTGGCATTGTTTTGCTGAAATAAGCAGGGGCGTCCATGATAATGTTGCTTGGATGACAACATATGTTGCTCCAAAACCTGTATGGACCATTCAGCATTAATGGTGCCTTCACAGATGTGTACGTTACCCATGCCTTGGGCACTAATGCACCCCCATACCATCACAGATGCTGGCTTTTGAACTTTGCGCCTATAACAATCCGGATGGTTATTTTCCTCTTTGTTCCGGAGGACACCACGTCCACAGTTTCCAAATATAATTTGAAATATGGAATCGTCAGACCACAGAACACTTTTCCACTTTGCATCAGTCCATCTTAGATTAGCTCGGGTCCAGCGAAGCCAGCGGTGTCATGGGTGTTGTTGATAAATGGCTTTCGCTTTGCATAGTAGAGTTTTAACTTTCACTTACAGATGTAGCGACCAACTGTAGTTACTGACAGTGGTCTTATGAAGTGTTCCTGAGCCCATGTGGTTATATCCTTTACACACTAATGTTGGTTTTTGATGCAGTACCGCCTGAGGGCTCAAAGGTTCGTAATATCATCGCTTACATGCAGTGAATTCACCAGATTCTCTGAATCTTGTGATGATTTTACGGACCGTAGATGGTGAAATCCCTAAATACCTTGCAATAGCTCGTTGAGAAATGTTGTTCTAAAACTGTTCGACAATTTGCTTACAAAGTGGTGACCCTCGCCCCATCCTTCTTTGTGAATTACTTAACATTTCATGGAAGCTGCTTTTATACCCAATCATGACACCCATCTGTTCCCAATTAGCCTGCACACCTGTGGGATGTTCCAAATAAGTGAGCATTCCTCAACTTTATCAGTATTTATTGTCACCTTTCCCAACTTCTTTGTCACATGTTGTTGGCATCAAATTCTAAAGTTTAAGATTTGCAAAAAAAAAAAAAAAGGTTTATCAGTTTTAACATCAAATATGTTGTCTTTGTAGCATATTCAACTGAATATGGGTTGAGAATGATTTGCAAATCATTGTATTCCGTTTATATTTACATCTAACACAGTTTCCCAACTCACATGGAAACGGGGTTTGTAGATTGCAGCAATATAAAGGCTATTGGATGGTGTTTCATTAAAAAACAATGGAATTGGAAAGGTTATACTTAGTCCATTGCCATGTTGTGGGAGATCTTCCAAAAAGCCTATCAGATTCCTGTCCAGTTTTTCATCACCACACTGTGATTGGTGTCCAAATGCGCCTACTATTTATGGAATCGGCACTTTTAGTCAGTTCAGGAATCAGCCCAATAAAGTGTGTGTGGGGGGTGGGGAAGGGGTTATCCTGCAAATACCGTGAGAGGAACATGTAACAAGATCGCGTACGCACAAAAACCTGCCGGACTCCCTCTCTCATGGCTAAGAAAGGAAGTACATCGAGAATGACGTCGACTTGGAAATGTGCGCGGCCACAGGGCAATTTCTTAAAGGGGAACATTATCATAATTTCAAAAGGGTTAAAAACAATAAAAATCAGTTCCCAGTGGCGTGTTGTATTTTTTGAAGTTGTACGGACATTTCTACAGGCTGTCAAACTCATGGAGAAAAATCTACTCCCAAGTGGGCCTGACTGGTAAAATCACGGCACGATAACTTAAAAATAAAGACAAGTTCAGATTGTTTTTGTTTGTTTGAAAATAGAACAAGGACATTCTGAAAATCATGGTGTTTGGTTTTATTTTACATGGTTAATAGTGTTTTATCTTTACACTGACACGATTGTATGTACGGCGGATACTGCCCTCCAAAATAGTTTCTCTCGTTTTGAGGAAATAACATTAGAGGAATTGTTACAACGTGTAAATGGAATAAAACAAACAACATGTTTACTTGACCCACTTCCTGGGAAACTGATCAAGGAGCTCTTTGTATTATTAGGTCCATCAGTGCTAAATATTATAAACGTATCACTTTCCTCGGGCACTGTTCCCCTAGCATTCAAAAAAGCGGTTATTCATCCTCTTCTTAAAAGACCTAACCTCGATCCATGGTAAACTACCGACCGGTGTCTCACCTTCCCTTTATTTCAAAAATCCTCGAAAAAATTGTTGCGGAGCAGTTAAATGAACACTTAGCGTCTAACAATTTATGTGAAACCTTTCAATCCAGTTTCAGGGCAAATCACTCCACGGAGACAGCCCTCGCAAAAATGACTAATGATCTATTGCTAACGATGGATTCTGATTTGTCATCTATGTTGCTGCTCCTCGATCTTAGGGCTGCTTTCAATATCGTCGATCATAATATTTTATTAGAACGTATCAAAACACGAATTGGTATGTCAGACTTAGCCCTCGGACTATGTTAAGGTAACGTGTGGAGTTCCCCAGGGTTCGGTCCTTGGCCCTGCACTCTTCAGCATCTACATGCTGCCGCTAGGTGACATCATACGCAAATACGGTGTTAGCTTTTACTGTTATGCTGATGACACCCAACTCTACATGCCCCTAAAGCTGACCAACACGCTGGATTGTAGTCAGCTGGAGGCGTGTCTTAATGAAATTAAACAATGGATGTCCGCCAACTTTTTCGCCAAAAAAACGGAAATGCTGATTATCGGTCCTGCTAGACACCGAACTCTATTTAATAATACAACTCTAACATTTGACAACCAAACAATTAAACAAGGCGACACGGTAAAGAATCTGGGTATTATCTTCGACCCAACTCTCTCCTTTGAGGCACACATTAAAAGCGTTACTAAAACGGCCTTCTTTCATCTCCGTAATATCGCTAAAATTCGCTCCATTCTGTCCACTAAAGACGCTGAGATCATTATCCATGCGTTTGTTACGTCTCGCCTCGACTACTGTAACGTATTATTTTCGGGTCTCCCCATGTCTAGCATTAAAAGATTACAGTTGGTACAAAATGCGGCTGCTAGACTTTTGACAAGAACAAGAAAGTTTGATCACATTACGCCTGTACTGGCTCACCTGCACTGGCTTTCTGTGCACTTAAGATGTGACTTTAAGGTTTTACTACTTACGTATAAAATACTACACGGTCTAGCTCCATCCTATCTTGCCGATTGTATTGTACCATATGTCCCGGCAAGAAATCTGCGTTCAAAGGACTCCGGCTTATTAGTGATTCCCAAAGCCCAAAAAAAAGTCTGCGGGCTGTAGAGCGTTTTCATTTCGGGCTCCAGTACTCTGGAATGCCCTCCCGGTAACAGTTCGAGATGCCACCTCAGTAGAAGCATATAAGTCTCACCTTAAAACTCATTTGTATACTCTAGCCTTTAAATAGACTCCCTTTTTAGACCAGTTGATCTGCCGTTTCTTTTCTATTTCTCCTATGTCCCACTCTCCCTTGTGGAGGGGGTCCGGTCCGATCCGGTGGCCATGTACTGCTCGCCTGTGTATCGGCTGGGGACATCTCTGCGCTGCTGATCCGCCTCCGCTTGGGATGTTTTCCTGCTGGCTCCGCTGTGAACGGGACTCTCGCTGCTGTGTTGGATCCGCTTTGGACTGGACTCTTGCGACTGTGTTGGATCCATTATGGATTGAACTTTCACATGTTAGACCCGCTCGACATCCATTGCTTTCCTCCTCTCCAAGGTTCTCATAGTCATCATTGTCACCGACGTCCCACTAGGTGTGAGTTTTCCTTGCCCTTATGTGGGCCTACCGAGGATGTTGTAGTGGTTTGTGCAGCCCTTTGAGACACTAGTGATTTAGGGCTATATAAGTAAACATTGATTGATTGATTGATTTGTAGTTATTTAGCCCTGCCATGAGGTGGCAACTTGTCCAGGATGTACCCCGCCTTCCGCCCGATTGTAGCTGAGATAGGCTCCAGCGTCCCCGCGAGCCCGACGGGAATAAGCGGTATAAAATGGATGGATGGATGTCATTATTTATAGAATAGAATAGAATAGAAAGTACTTTATTGATCCCTGGGGGAAATTCAGCATATATACTTTCTGATTAAATTATGTGATAATGTTCAGTCAACTCATTGGTGTTCATTTTCAATCTTTGAAGATAAAAAAATTATATCAAAATCAAATTACAACATGTTATTTATGTATTTTGCTCATTTTCCTCGACTGGTGCGCTAACATCATGTGGTTTATTTTTATTTTTTTACATACATAGCATCATCTAAAACAGTGGTCCCCAACCTTTTTGTAGCTGCGGACGAGTCAACGCTTGATAATATGTCCCGCGGCCCAGGACATTTTCATTTTTTATTTTTTTTATTTTATTTTTTTTCTTCGTCATGAAAAAGGGAGGTTTTTCTCATGAAAAGGGGATGTTTTTTTGGGTTGGTGCACTAATTGTAAGTGTATCTTGTGTTTTTTATGTTGATCTAATAAAAAAATAAAAAAAATAATAATAAAAAATTATTCTGCGGTACCAATCGACCCGGTAGTTGGGGACCACTGATCTAAAAGATACAAAGAATTGCTATTGCGACATCCAGTGGACACATTTAGAACAGCAGTTTCTTTCATTCAAAAATTTCGGCTCATTTTTATACTGAGCAAACTCTTCCTGCGGGCCGGTTAAAAACTGTTTGCGGGCCGTACGTTTGTCACCCCTGCTTTAGCGACACACGGAGGGGATGCTGGGTAACAGTTCACATTAAAAAAAAAGATGTGCCCATCAGCATAGTTGGACCTACGACCCACAAAGGCAGCTATTGTCTGGAAGCCGTTTATTTTATTTTTTTACATCGGAGCAGGTAAAAAACATCCATCCATCCATCCATCCATTTTCTACCGCTTATTCCCTTTCGGGGTCGCGGGGGGCGCTGGCGCCTATCTCAGCTACAATCGGGCGGAAGGCGGGGTACACCCTGGACAAGTTGCCACCTCATCGCAGGGCCAACACAGATAGACAGACAACATTCACACTCACATTCACACACTAGGGCCAATTTAGTGTTGCCAATCAACCTATCCCCAGGTGCATGTCTTTGGAAGTGGGAGGAAGTCGGAGTAAAAACCAGACAATATTTAATCAAAACAAAGGCACATTGACTATGACGATAACACAATTAACTGACGTGTTAGTTAACGCAAAAAATATTGACGGCTATGAACTCTAATCATATATCATTTTGTCTTGTCCAAGTTCGGAATATATCATGTTCCACATCGTGATATGTGGACACATAAAAGGAAGTGAAGAGGACACATTACTTTTTTGTTTTGTTTTGATGCCACCAGCAGGCAAATAATCGATCGTGACATCTACACAACTGTAAGTTAAATCTATTTGCTGCTTCTGGTGCTGTGCCAAAAAAACTGAATTCCTGCCAAAAATGGATTATCACTGCTGAGCGCGTACGCTTGCTAAAACTGCACAGCTTGGGCTTCGTCTGTCCACAGCTGATTACAAATTGTAAGGCAAATACTTATATTCCTGGTTATTGTTATATGTGTTTGAAATTATTCAAGCCTTTATTGTGTCCGGGAATGAAATAATTTACCATTTCTATGATATTAATGAGATTGTAAATGACTTTTGTTGATCCGATGTCAATGTGCTATGACCTCTTTGTTTAAAAGCTAACTGTTAATGTTATAATAAATATTAGTTTCTGGTTGTATTCATTAAATCAATGTATTCTTGGTTGCCAAAAAGCAATTTAACGTAAAATTCTGACATTGACACATCTCATCTGTGCATAAATTACTACATCACCCTTAAGAGTGTTACAAATATGATAATATCAATCAATCAATCAATCAATTTTTATTTATATAGCCCTAAATTACAAGTGTCTCAAAGGGCTGCACAAACCACAACGACATCCTCGGTAGAGCCCACATAAGGGCAAGGAAAAACTCACACACAGTGGAACGTCGGTGACAGTAACAATGATGACAATGAGAAACCTTGGAGAGGACCATATATGTGGGCAACCCCCCCGACCACCTTTTAACTTTTAAATGTTTAAATGAGCTTCAAATCTGTCGGTTTTATTTAAGCCAAACACAAATTATGCAATATTTTTCCTAAGAAAATATTCAAAGTGGAATGTTAGATGTGAAGTAATTAGTTTTCTTAAACAGGTCAATAATTCATAATATCATTGATTGTATTTAATTACTATTTTTTAAGCAATGACAGTTTAAAAAAAATCTATAATAAAGGAGATACTGTACTCTTTATGTGTGAAGTGCCCTTTAAAATGCCAAAACCTAACCCAAACAACGACTTATGGTTGTCGAAGTAATTGAAAGTAATACACTATATAGCCAAAAGTATTTGGCCACACATCTAAATGATGAGAATCACTTGGCCCGGTCTATAAAATCAAGCACTTAGGCATGGAGACTCTTTCTACAAACATTTGTGAAAGAATGGGCCGCTTTCAGTGATTTCCAGCGTGGAACTGTCATTGGTTGCCACCTGTGCAACAAATCTAGTTGTGAAATGTCCTCGCTCCTAAATTGTCCAAAGTCAACTTTAAAATAGTGCAAAGACTTTCTGCACAGTCAGTTGCTACAGAGCTCCAAACTTCATCTGATCTTCCAATTAGCCCACGTACAGTATGCAGAGAGCTTCATGGAATGGGTTTCCATGGCTGATCAGCTGCATCTAAGCCATACATCGCCAAGTCCAATGCAAAGCCTGGGATGCAGTGCTGTAAAGCACGTCGACACTGGACTCTAGAGCAGTGGAGACGCCTTCTCTGGAGTGATGAGTCACGCTTTTCCATCTGGCAATCGGATGGACCATCCTGGGTTTGGAGGTTGCCAGGAGAACGCTACATTTCGGACTGCAGTGTGCCGAGCGAGAAATTTGGTGGAGGAGGAATTATGGTGTGGGGTTGTTTTTCAGGATTTGGGCTTGGCCTCTTAGTTCCAGTGAAAAGAACTTTGAATGCACTAGAATACCAAAACAGTTTGGACAATTCCATGGGATGGCACTTCAAGTTCATATTTGAGTAAAGACAGGTGGCCAAAAACTTTTGGCAATATAGTGTATCTCAAGTATTTTACTAATTTATGCACAGATGAAATGTACCAATATGAAACTATTACCCTGAATCCATTATTTGCAAACGAGAATACCGTATTTCCTTGAATTGCAGCAGGGCATATAGTATGCGCCTGCCTTGAATTACTGCCGGGTCAAACTCGCTTCGCAAAATAATTAGCGCATGCTTAGTATTACCGCCTGGTCGAACTCGTGATGTCACGAGTGACACTTCCCCTGTCATCATTTTCAAAATAAAGGAGGCTGATTTCAATACCGGTAATTTAAAATCGCATGAAGGGAAGAAGATTAAGAGCTATTCAGTAGGATTTAAGGTCCAAGCTTACATCACACTCAAATGTTTACTGCATACCTTTGGTAAGTGCCGGAGTGAGAAGAGGTTTTAAAATAATTAGCGCATGCTTACTTTTACCGCATGCCTTTGGTAAGCGCAGGAGTGAGAAGAGGTTTTAAATGAATTAGCGCCCCGGCGGCAATTCAAGGAAATACGGTACATTAATTTCATGACTACATCTAAACACGTTATTAAACAACAGCTAATAGTGTATGTAGCTTTAAAAAAAAAGACGTTTTAGCACAACACTGGATCAATAGCAGTCATTTACAATCTCATTAATATCATAGATATGGCAAAGTCTTTTGGATATGATAAAAGCTTGAATAATTTCAAACACATATCGTTACAATAACCATGAATATAAAGTGTTTGTGTGACGTGTAGTAATCTGTTGTAGACAAACGAAGCTTTACAAAGGAGGCTCCCCTGGAAAAAAAGTACTGGAAGGATAAGATGAAAATATAATCATTTAGCACATGCACTGTGATCTATCAAGGCTGCTGTTTTGAGTCTATATTTAGTACGTCTCAAAAGGACGTGCAAACTGACATTTGCGCAGATATAGCTGTGAGAAAGGAGGCTCCGTCTTACGTATGATTGTCAACATATATGGACTGTCAGTAATAAAAAATATTCAACATGTCTTTTTAGCTAATGGATTACTTAAAGAGCAGATTAAAACAAAATCAATTGATGCATTTTGGTGCCTTTTTTAATGAAGTTTGTATTTTCATATAGGAAATGTATTAATATTTCTCCAATATGAAAATAACTTATTACAATATGCATTACAGGGCAAACTCAAAACTAGTGCCAGCTTCTTTTATGGGCACCTCAGCACAATAAAAAAAAAGGTGGGTTCCATTGTACAAACCCCGTTTCCATATGAGTTGGGAAAGTGTGTTAGATGTAAATATAAACGGAATACAATGATTGGCAAATCATTTTCAACCCATATTCAGTTGAATATGCTACAAAGACAACATATTTGATATTAAAACTGATAGACATTTTTTTTTTTTGCAAATAATCATTAACTTTAGAATTTGATGCCAGCAACACGTGACAAAGAAGTTGGGAAATGTGGCAATAAATACTGATAAAGTTGAGGAATGCTCATCAAACACTTATTTGGAATATCCCACAGAGGTGCCGGCTAATTGAGAACAGGTGGGTGCCATGATTGGGTATAAAAACAGTGGAATGCTAAGTAATTCCCAAACAAGGATGGGGCGAGGGTCACCACTTTGTAAGCAAATTGTCGAACACTTTTTGAACAACATTTCTCAATGAACTATTGCAATGAATTTAGGGATTTTACCATATACGGTCCGTAAAATCATCAAAAGGTTCAGAGAATCTGGAGAAATCACTGCACGTAAGCGATGATATTACGGACTTTTGATCCCTTAGGCCATGGGTGTCAAACTCTGGCCCGCGGGCCAAATATGGCCCGCCGTACAATTTCATTTGGCCCTTGAGGCAACATCATATTGACATTAGAGCTGGCCCGCCGGTACTATAAAGGCACTGCCTTTAGCGTTGTCTACAATATGTTGTCACGTCCGCTTTTACTCCATACAAACAGCGTGCCGGCCAAGTCACGTGATATATGTGACTTGTACACACACTTAAGTGAAAGCCATGCATACTTGCTCAACAGCCATACAGGTCAGACTGAGGGTGGCCGTATAAACAACTTTAACACAGTTACAAATATGCGCCACACTGTGAACCCACACCATACAAGAATGACTAACACATTTCGGGAGAACATCCACACCGTAACACAACATAAACACAACAGAACAAATACCCAGAACCCCTTGCAGCACTGACTACCACCAAAACTTGCCCCCCACCTCCAACCCCACCCATCTCATTATTGTTTTATTTTAAGATTTATTAGCCTGTGGAAAAATGTAATGTTGATATTTACCTCAGAAGGCTGCAAATAGAAAAGAGGCATTAAATGTTTTACTTAAATTGTATTTATTTGACCATTAATTTATTTTCCGTTTGTTTTTTGAATGTGGATTTTGCACTATTAAGTTGTATAATTATTGCTTGTTCCATATTCATTGTTCAAGCGAATCAGTGTAGCAAACTGAGCATTAATTAACAATTTATTCATGCCCTTTCTTTTGTTACTTCAAGGCTTGAATGTTTGATTTTATTTTCAAATGTATTATTAGCCTGTGGGCAAAATGTATTTTGATATTTACCTCAGAAGGCTGCAAATAGAAAAGAGGCACTACATTTTTATTAAAATTTTATTTGATATGCCATTGATATTTTTCAATTATTATTATTATTATTTGAAACTGGATTATAAAGTTATATAAGGCTTGCTTGTTCAATATTCAATGCAAAACTTGTTTGGGTCCCCATTAAAAGGTTCATTTGTTCAACCTTGGCTCGCGGCTTTGTTCAGTTTCAAATTTTGGCCCACTCTGTATTTGAGTTTGACACCCCTGCCTTAGGCGGTGCTGCATCAAAAACCGACATCAGTGTGTAAAGGATATCATCACATGCGCTCAGGAACACTTCATAAAACCACTGTCAGTAACGACAGCTGGTCGCTACACCTGTAAGTGCAAGTTAAAACTCTACTCTGCAAAGCAAAGCCCATTTATCAACAACACCCAGAAACGCCGCCGGCTTCGCTGGGCCTGAGCTCATCTAAGATGGACTGATGCAAAGTGGAAAAGTGTTCTGTGGTCTGACAAGTCCACATTTCAAATGATATTTGGAAACTGTGGACGTGGTGTCCTCTGGAACAAAGAGGAACTTAACCATCCGGATTGTTAGAGGCGCAAAGTTCAAAAGCCAGCATCTGTGATGGTATGGGGGTGTATTAGTGCCCAAGGCATGGGTAAATTACACATCTGTGAAGGCACCATTAATGCTGAAAGGTCCATACAGGTTTTGGAGCAACATATGTTGTCATCCAAGCAACGTTATCATGGATACCCTGTTTATTTCAGCAAGACAATGCCAAGTCAGGTGTTACAACAGCGTGGCTTCGTAAAAAAAGAGTGCGGGTACTTTCCTGCAGTCCAGACCTGTCTCCCATCGAAAATGTATGGCGCATTATGAAGCGTAAAATACGACAGCGGAGACCCCGGACTGTTGAACGACTGAAGCTCTACAAAAACAAGAATAGGAAATAATTCCACTTTCAAAGCTTCAACAATTAGTTTCCTCAGTTCCCAAACGTTTATTGAGTGATGTTTAAAGAAAAGGTGATGTAACACAGTGGTGAACATGCCCTTTGTCACGTGTTGCAGCCATGAAATTCAAAGGTAATTATTATTTGCAAAATTAAAAAAGTTTATGAGTTTGAACATCAAATATCTTGTCTTTGTAGTGCATTCAACTGAATAAGGGTTGAAAAATATTTGCAAATCATTGTATTCCGTTTACATTTATATCTAACACAATTTCCCAACGCATATGGAAACAGGGTTCTGAGATTCACTGCAGGACTGCGCCTAAAATGCCCATAAAAAGTGATATATATTTGTCCGCTGCATGTTTCAAAATGCCACTGATAGGAGGAGCATGATAACATGCATGTGCAATTATATAGTGTCCTTATAGTGACAGCAAGTACTACATGCAGTCATTTGTACACACAGTCTTGGTAAATCACACAACCACTAATAGTACACAGTATTTTATAGTTTGCAAACACACTGTTTAGCGCTAAGGAGTTTCGCCCAATGATGAATTTGTTGATGAAAAGCTGTGTTCCAATATACTTTTCCCATATTGTAGTGTGTTCATCGGTTGCTGACCCATCTGCCTTGCCTTACTCTCACCTACTAGCTATTCAGCAAATGCATCTGACATGCCCTGAAGGGTGCTGGTGCACATGGACACACATCTGCTTGCTAAACACAACAGGTAAAGGGCCAGGAAGATACAGAGAGATGTATTTGTAAACGTCCCCTTTCACCAAAATGGACTGTTTGTCTGACGTTCTAACAGTAATATGTGAGCCTCGACCAGTGACGTGCAAGGCAGGTGCGGCACATTGGAGTTTATTTATTCATTTATTTCACGTCAGGCTGCTCAATAGGATAACAAGAAAAATAAGACAATTTATAAAGATTTCATAAAATGTTTTTATCAAATAGCCACATTTATTTACTTCTAAAAAAAAAACAAAAGAACACTTGGGGTACTTTTTTTGTATGTTAACTTAACCTGCCTATCTTGACTGCACGTCCCTGATTACCGTGGGTCGGGCGGGTGACATGACGAAAAAATAGATTTTAATTCGATTCGGGCGGGTGGCGGTTGAACCATTCGGAAATATTTGATATACATGGTTCAGGGATCGGTATCCTTTACCATTCGAAGAGCCATTTAGGATTAGTGTCGCAAAGCGAAGAAGACAATAGGAGAACCAAACATTCTGTAGAATGACAGCCGGCAGTCACCCAGTTAATAAGAATTAGGGCGTGCCAAGAAGCCATTGGCTTTGTCGCCTTCTACAACATGTACGATCTGCTTGTCAGTCCAGCAACATGTGTGTGACTTCCGCAGACACACGCACACGACTGCAAGGCATACTGGGTGACATAGAGTACACTAATGGTTGTGATATAAACAATTTTAACACTCTTAGTAATGTGCGCCACGCTTTGAAGCCACACCAAACAAGAATGAAAAACACATTTCGGGAGAACATCCTCCCAGTAACACAACATAAACGCAACACAACAAATACCCAGAATCCTTTGCATCCATGACACTTCCTGACTATTTTATACACCCCTCTAGCAGGGGGATGGGTCAAAAGGCACAGGGTAATTTCACCACACCTAGTGTGTGTGTGTGAGACTATCAGTGGTACTTTAACATCTTTTTTTTTCTTTCTCAAAACTCGACAGTGCGCCTTATAACCCGGTGCGCTTAATGTAGGGAATAATTCTGGTTTTGTTTACCGACCTCGAAGCAGTTTGGTGTAGTGATAAAAGTGACCAGTAGGTGGCAGTAAAACATAAGAGGTACGTGTAGACTGCAATATGACTTAAGTAAACAATACCAACATTTTATATGTCCCATTGAAAATATAGAACATTACACACGGCGCTCAAAAACATAGTGTTTTAGTACGACTTTGGTAAGCTATGAAGCCGCACCGCTTGATGGATTGTACTGTGCTTCAACATGCAATTATTATTATGGTGTGTGAATGAGGTAAGACATTATCTGGCGTTTTGTTTTGCAATATTATACAAAAGCAACTTTTCTTACTTTAGCAGATACCCGCTGATCTGTATTTGGGATCTGCTTGAATCTTGAAAAATTGTGCGAGTCCGCTTTTGTAGTCCGTGCACACGTCGTAGTTGATAAGCTTCTTCTTTTTCTCTATCTTCTTATGTGGGATTCATCCTCCGCTTTTTCCATTTCTAATATAAAGTAGTGTAAAGTTCTGACTTATATCTGTCGTAAACTCGTCATGAAAGCGCTAAAACAAACCGGTGTAGTGAATTTACATTATTCACCTAAGGGACTTTAGTTATTAGAGAGTTTCGTTGGACATTTTTTCAGGGTACACATTTCCGGCGCTGTTTCCCGATGAAGAGATGCTGCTCCGTTATTGATTTAAGTAAAGTCATTAAAACAGTTATCTCCATCTTTTGACACTTCTTCCACTCCTGTCCTTGCACGCTACACCGCTACAACAAAGATGACGGGGAGAAGACGCTGCCGAAGGTGAGCCACGTAAATAAGATCACCCACAAAACGGCGCATCCGGAAGCGACTGTCAGATAGGTGCTTGAAGATGATCTGTAAAACGTAATCTATGCAACATTTTGACCAAAGAACCACCATGACATGCTATGTCGACCAGAGGTCCCCAACCAGCGATCCAGGGACTGCTACCGGTCTGTGACACATTTGCTACCGGCCCACAGACAAACATTAAATCATTTATAAACGACTGCATTTTCTCCGACGTAACTTTCGCCTGTCCCACTGGACCAGGGGTGTCAAACTCAAATACAGAGTGGGCCAAAATTTTAAACGGAACAAAGCCGCGGGCCAAGGTTGAACAAATTAACCTTTAACAAGTTTTGCAATAAATATTGAACAAGCAAGGCTTTTATAACTTAGTGACATGCAAAATCCAGTTTCAAATCATAATAATAATAATTAAAAAAAATATTAATGGCATATATCAATCAATCAATCAATGTTTACTTATATAGCCCTAAATCACTAGTGTCTCAAAGGGCTGCATAAAATAAAATTTAAATAAAAATTGTATGCCTTTTTTTCTATTTGCAATCTTCTGAGGTAAATATCAAAATTTTTTCCACAGGCTAATAATAAATTTGAAAATAAAATAACAATAATGACTGAACCAAACATTCAAGCCTTGAAGTAGCAAGAGAAAATGCATGAATAAAACGTTAATTATTGGTCAGTTTGCTGGAAGTTTCCCAGAAGAGTTAGTGCTGCAAGGGGGTTCCGGGTATATTTGTTCTGTTGTGTTACGGTGCGGATGTTCACCCAAAATGTGTTTGTCATTCTTGTTTGGTGTGGGTTCACAGTGTGGCACATATTTGTAACAGTGCTAAAGTTGTTAATACGGCCACCCTCAGCGTGGCCTGTATGGCTGTTGACCAAGTATGACTTGCATTCACTTGTGCGTGTGTGTGTAAAAGCCACAAATATTATGTGACACGCTGTTAGTATGGAGGAAAAGCGGACGTGACGACAGGTTGTAGAGAACGCTAAAGGCAGTGCCTTAAATGCACGCCCCCAATATAGTTGTCCAGGTGGAAATCGGTAGAAATTCGGGAGAATGGTTGTCCCGGGAGATTTTCGGAAGGGGCACTAAACTTCGGGAATCTACCGGGAAAATTAGGAGGGTTGGCAAGTATGAATGCGGTGTTACAGCGGCACCGATGCTCTAATGCTAAATTGATATTGCCTCAAGGGCCAAATTAAATTACACGGCGGGCCAGATTTGGCCCGCGGGCCAGAGTTTGACACCCATGCACTAGACACACCAATAATCTTGTATATACAGTAGAAGTACAAAAAAAAAACATTTGTTACCGTTTGTTCTAACTTTGTGACACGATACAATGCACATTAATGCACATATAAAATCTAAATGTGATAAATTATAGCCAAAGGCTGATTTCCATCTGGATATTATTGCAAAGAAACAAGTCAAGTGCTTCCACTAATTCAGCTTTATAGTGAGTTGTATTTTTCATGCAATCGAAAAAAGTCCATTCATCAGCAGTGCGCTTTATAATCCGGTGTGCCCCATGGACCGGAAAATACGGTAATTTAGTGCATGGATACGTACTCCGTGACACACTGGCCGGCATGTTGAGAAAACAAAAGCCTAACTATAGTTGTGTTACTGTTCCTCAAGCGTTATTAGAGGGAGATCTACAACAAGTTTGCAGGACAAGTTGAAGCATTTCACTCACTGCTGCTTGTGGCTGAGCTCGGCCTCCTTGTTCACCAGGTCTTGTTTTAGGTTGGCGAGCATTTCCACGGAGACGTCCACCTGCCGAGAGAGTTCCAAGGCCTTGTCCTCCAGGTCTTGTTTCTCCTGGCTCAGCCGGTCGCTCTCCTGCTTGGCGCGTTCCAGCTCAGAGCTCTTCCTCTCCAGCTCGGCCTGAAGACGGCCTACACGAGCCGCTATTTTCTGCTCCACCTACGAAATGAGTTTAAGCGGCGTTGTTAAATGAAATCAGTTTAATCGGCCTTCTCATGACACGATTTACCTGCACAATGATAAATGAACTACTTGCGAAGAATGCTGTCAAATGTACTAAAGATGAATCACTTCTCCGAGCAATTAGGTCAAAATGGAGTGCACTACTTAGCTGCAACCAGCAGAGGTGCTGTTGAGTCAGTCTCAACTAGCTGTCATGATCCACGACTTGGATCATGGCATATTATGGTTTTGGTTCTGTTTGGTATCTCGTTTTGTTATTTGACGTCCTTAGTTCCCGGTGGCACTTCCTCTTTTGTTTCTGTTGTCTTAGCAACGCATTTGTGTCACGCCTTTGATTAGTTATCTCCCTATATAAGCATGCCTTCATTTGCCATTCGTCCTCGGACTCTTATTTGCTTCTATGCAACAGATGACGTCGCTCTTCCTGCATTGTGGTAACCTACTTTTGATACTCGATTAGCTTCCATGCTATTTTGTTTGTTTGTACCTAGTTCACATGCTAGCGCTTTCTGTTCTTTCTAGCTCTCATGCTCGTTCAGTTTGTTTTGTTCTATAGTGCCTTTGTGCCAGTGCCTTTGTTCTCAGTGTGTTTTATAGTATAAATAAATCATTTCCTACCTTTACGCTGTGTTCCATCTCCGCTGCACCCATCGAGAGAACGCAATCCTCACCACGATGCCAGCCAAGCTTCACACTAGCTTGCTGTCTAAAGAGGACTACTATATCGCGTAACCCTTTTGTGAATTGTTAATTTTCCCAATGAAGGATCAATGAAATGTAGTGAAATTAGGGCTGGGCGATATACCCAATATATCGCGGGTTTGTCTCTGTGCGATATAGAAAATAACTATATCGTGATATTCGAGTATACGTTCTCACGCACCAGGTCTCTCCTCACAGACAAGCGCACCTTCTTACATATGTCACATACTGTCGCGTCATACGCCCTCGCAGGAAAGGTAGCAGCATGCGTAACATTAGCTGTGATGCTAGCGGAGTGCTGCGAGTGGTAATGCGAGAGAAAGAAGATGCCAAATGAAGGAAGAATTAATTCCTAAGAAAAACAGCACGGGATCCATCGTCTGGCAGTGGTTTGGCTTCAAACGGGACTATGTCGAACAAGTATGCGGCAAAAGCGTTGTTCCAAAAAGTAGCACCGACTGCTAACGTGTAGCATCATTTGCAAAGTCCCCCGCTAGAGAATGACGTGTGCTTGAAACGGCATGTCAACATCTCCGTTCGGTGCCATACCCCAAAATACCGAAGCAACCATTTCCAAATCGAATGAAAAAAAATAGTCAACAACAGAATTTAATAACGTCCGTAGTAACCTACCACATAGCAAAGGACATATACTATTTGATTTCCTGTTATGCAGCTCATTTTGATTTGACAGGTATTGAAATATCTTGTGTGACATCATGCACAAAAGTGCACTTTATTTGTTTTAAACTATTGTCGTTGCGTTCTGTACAAAAAGTGCACTTTAATTTAGTGTTGTTTTGATACGTCATCTTAGTGACATCATGCACAAAAGTGCACTAATAGCTTGTTTTAAAATGTCTCTGACAATCTTGCACTTTCTGTTTTGAAATGACATGAATGTTTGTGCCACTGCTTAATAACTGTTTAATAAATACAGTTTTGGTCAATTGACTTAGTTGTGGTTTCCCTCTCTGCATGAAAGTTTAAAATGAGCATATATTAATGGAGTATGAACAATAATGTTTTAATGTAGACACATGGAATCATCATACTGCTGTGATTATATGTATCGAGTGTTCATTCGAGGCTAAGGCAAAATATTGAGATATATATCGTGTATCATGATATGGATTAAAAATATTGAGCTATTAATAAAAGGCCTTATCGCCCAGCCCTAAGTGAAATATCCATCTGCAGTCTGCATGCCTTTTCCAATAACTGGATTCGCAATAAAAATTAGGTTTGTCTATAATAGGCTGACCATATTCTGAAATCCCAAAAAGAGGACACACACATGCATCTGAGGATGTATCTTACAATCATTTAAATAAAGCCTCTTTTCTCCTCTGTTGACAGCAGTGTTGGCGCTAGGAATTTTCCAAATGGGGTCCCATCGACCCCATCAAGTCATAAAAATGGGGTCCCACAGTAAATTTATGGGGTACCACCTTTTTGTAAGAGTTTTGAAAACAAATGATAAACGTATGCATTGTCCTGTTATATCTCACATTTTATGTTGTGTTTTGGAAAAAGGTTGTCATACATGTTAATTCATTTAAAAAAAATTATATTAAAAAAATACATTTCTACGCATATGTAAACGTATTCAGTTACAAACATTCATTCAGTTTCTTCTTTCCTTCATGGATCTAAAATTTACCGCTGCTGGTAGTTTGTTCTATGTTTTTATTTAATAAGTTGAAGGTGTATTTATTTCAGTATGAAAGTATAAAAACTGAAAAAATAGTTTTGCTTCGGTCATGAAATGATGATAATGGTGTGCCAGGGCAGACATGCATTTTATATTTACCGCTTAAATCTCTGGAGTCTTCCTCAACTTCAGATTTATTCCTCATTTCAAAATGTTTTAGTTTTTTTATGTTGTTTTTTTGTTTGTTTGTTTTCCGCCCTTTTTTGTCAAACAAAACAGTTTTTTTTTTTTAATGGCAAACACACAAAATATGCAAAATCTTCCACCAAAAGTATTTTTCAATGTGGAATATTTGATGTGACGTAATAGAGGTTGAGTTGGGGGTGTGGGGTAGGGTGTAGCGTGTAACTGTAAGAGTGTTAAAGTTGTTTATACGGCCACCCTCAGTGTGACCTGTATGGCTGTTGACCAAGAATGCCTTAACACTCAATTAACTACCTCTGTCTCTCGCTCTTTTATCTCGGCCCCTCCCTCACGAATGTTGCTGCGTGCGCACACCTTCACAATTTGTTTTGATTTTAACTCCTCTTAACCCTGTAGGTACATTGAAAATACACGCAACCTTGACACAAAACGCCGGACATTTGAGGCATTTAAGAAACCCCGCCCGGACACCCCGGACAGACCCGCAAAAGAGGACATGTCCGGGGAAAAGAGGTATAGGTCCCTTATGTAGCTGAGAATGCCACTTAGTACCCTATTATAGTGAGAATCAAAAATATCACTTGATTCCATTCAGTTAACGACCAAACTCAATGTCGTTCAACTTTTTTGGCATTTTTATTTACAGTATTCCCTTAGCTTTGTCTATCGCTCTGCTTTAACGGCTTCTATCTAGCTAGCTAGAGTTATCCGCCAAGATTGCTAGTGATTCGCATTGCTAACTACCGATCCAGAGTTAGCCAACTTGCGAGCTCATCAGTTATTCACCCTACAAGCAAACTAGCCAGAGTTATCCATCCTCCTAGCTCGCTAACTAGAGTTATCCGCCTTGCTAGCTAGCGTTGTTTGCCTACCTTCTGGCCTTGACTTCAAATCCCGTTGTACTGCGTTTTGTTTTTTGGAAAAAGAAGCAAAAGGTTTAGCTCGGCCACATAGTTCATTTTTGTCCGAGGCAGCTCCAAGTGGCTACTAATTGTGTCAGTCGGTCTTATCAACCGGATGTTCCTTACTTATTTTTCAGGGAGATGCTAACCCTTCTTGGTTCAAGTGATACAATTGCAACAATGAACTTATTTACCTCTTCAGACAGCTTCTCCATCCTTTCATCCAGCTCAAGACGTTCAAACGCCCGTGCCTTCAACCTGGCTAGGCCTTCTTCATAGGCCGCTTCCACTGCGCTGGCGGCAACGTTAGCTGCTACGGCTACAGCTGTACTAGGGTTCCCGTAAGGACTGGGGTCTGTGGATGTCATGGCAGTCTTCATCAAAATCTCCCCCAAAGGAAACTGCACATTGGGGATGTACCGCGTGGACGTGTTGGAGCTAACTGGCGTCAAACTCAGGTCATCCACACAAGGAAGCTCGCGACAAGGAAAGTGCCGCTCTTTTAAAGCGGACGGCTGCAAAGGCTCAAAGGGGTCGTTATTATTGGGAGAGGGTAGCAGCGCGCTCTCCGACACTAAGGGCAGTAGTGCGGCGGCGTCACAAACACTGTTGGATTTGGAGAGAACGTACAGGGTCTCGTACGTGTGGTTGTACTCCAGATGGGCACGCAAGGACGACAGGCTTCGGAAGCGCTTGTGCTCCCCACAGCGAGGACAACGGTATGGAAGGTCCAGAGAGGCCATTCCGCGCAGTAACTGCCGGAGGGAGAGGGGGGCGCTCACGCGACCGGACGGTGGCGCCGGTAGGGTACGAAGTTCAAGTACCCATCAGGTCTCCTCATGGTTGCAGTTCCGGTTGCCAAGCAGGACGAAGTCAGATCTTGTGTACGATGGTGGAGGCGACTTTCACTCGGTCCTTCATTTGTTACACCACTGCCTGAAACAGAAACGAAAATAATCACATAATAAATATTGGTTATCATCCAGTTTCTTTTGAGGAGTAGAACTCTAAGCAGACAATCTGAGTAGGGGTTATTATTATGGGGACGGCATGGCGAAGTTGGTAGAGTGGCTGTGCCAGCAACCTGAGGGTTACTGGTTCAATCCCCACCTTCTACCATCCTAGTCATGTCCGTTGTGTCCTTGGGCAAGACACTTCACACTTGCTCCTGATGGGACCTGGTGAGCGCCTTGCATGGCAGCTCCCACCGTCAGTGTGTGAATGGGCGAATGTGGAAATACTGTCAAAGCGCTTTGGGCTCCTGAAAAAGGGGTAGAATAGCGCTATACAAGTACAACCCATTTACCATTTGATCTGTAAATTAATAGGTCAAGAAATATGAAACCTGTGTTTTACTGACCCATCCTCAGATTTGTCAATTATGTGATGACCGGGTCGCTTGGTGATGCAGGGTTCTTTCTCCCAGGATGCAAACGGACTTCGAACACATGGGAACAAAGAAAAACGTGCTCAAAGCACGGAAGACATAACTCTAACAGGGCTAGCTGAAAGCTAGCAGGTACAGAGCAGGAATCAAACCTGTCGTCGACTGTTGCATAAAGCAAACAAGGAAGCCAAACCGAGTGAGGCCAGGGCATAGACTAAATAGCCCTCTGATTAGTGCTCAGGCAACAGGTGAGTGTCCCAAACACTAACCAGCGGGAGGTGAGGGCAATCTGCCGTCATGTCAACTGAAACAAACAAACTCAAGAGATTCTGAAAACACAAGTGACACGAAAACGTAAACAGACTATCATCCGGGCAGCGTATCTGAACAAATTACTCAATGGACAACAAGCACATGCAACAGGAAATGGATGCATTGTTGAGCGCGTCTGTAAGTTTTCCTCACCTTAAAGTGGTAAATGGGTTATACTTGTAGAGCGCTTTTCTACCTTCAAGGTACGCAAAGCGCTCTGACATTATTTCCACATTCACCCATTCACACACACATTCACAAACTGATGGCAGGAGCTGCCAT
The DNA here is from genome assembly GCF_033978795.1 of Nerophis ophidion. Lineage (NCBI taxonomy): Eukaryota > Metazoa > Chordata > Actinopteri > Syngnathiformes > Syngnathidae > Nerophis > Nerophis ophidion. Next base: position 77,482,452 of record NC_084611.1, read on the forward strand.
GCAAGGCCCTAACCACGACCCATCAGGAGCAAGGGTGAAATGTCTTGCTCAAGGACATAACGGACGTGACTAAGTTGGTAGAAGCTGAGGATCGAACCAGGAACCCTCAGGTTGCTGGCACGGCCACTCTCCCAACAGCGCCACGCCGTCCCCAACAGTGTTCTCTCGTCAAAATATCGTCCCTGCAGTCAAACACTGATTAGCATGCCGAGCAAGTGTCAAAGCACTCAAGGTTGTTCTTTATAGAACTAGCAGTCGGGTCTTTCTCCTTGTTGTTTATCCTACAGCATGAATTGACAATGATAATGGATCGCTTCAAAAAAATCCACCTTGTTGAAAAAAAGTTTTTTCCACATAAAAGTGCAGCAAAATGTGGATTCTGCAATCAACGGCTTGCATTCAGAAAGAACAAGAAAGGAGATCGCAGGGTTCAGATTTAACCACGGCAACCGCGGCAGACCAACATCGACATTTGCCGTAATGCCCCAAAAGATTTACCAGCATCAACGGAAAGAACATGCCTTGACCGCCCTTGACTTTTGGCTTGTTAATGGACTAAGGATGTAACGCTAAACGGTATAATGATAATTTAGGATAAAATTCCAGAATGCTAGTGATACCGTCGAATATTTTAATTACCGAAAAAAACTATTTATTAATGCATTTTAGGCAACATAAAGTCAGGTGCATGTGCACTAGCGTAGTTTGGCTTGATAATCATGGCGGACTAACTACACAGACTTTGCTCCGGAGATTTACCCTCAAAGTAAACGGAGCCAAGCGCTTGGTTAAACGTCATATATACATATATATACACATAGATGCACACACACACATACATATGCACACACATACACACGCATATATATATATATATATATATATATATATACACATATATATATATATATATATACATACACACATATATATATACACATATATACATACATATATATATATATATATATATATATATATATATATATATATATATATATATATATATATATATATATATATACATACTGTATATATTTTAAGGGTGTGGGGAAAAATCGATTCGAATACGAATCGAATCAAATACGTAGTGCGATTCAGAATCGATTCTCTTTTTTTTTTTTTTTGATCAATCCAACAAACCACTACACAGCAATACCATAACAATGCAATCCAATTCTAAAACCAAACCTGACCCAGCAACACTCAGAACTGCAATAAACAGAGCAATTGAGAGGAGACACAAACACGACACAGAACAAACCAAATGTAGTGAAACAAAAATAATTATCAACAACAGTATCAATATTAGTTATAATTTCAGCATAGCAGTGATTAAAAATCCCTCATTGACATTATCATTAGACATTTATAAAAAAATTGAAAAAAACAATAGTGGCTTACACTTGCATCACATCTCATAAGCTTGACAACACACTGTGTCCAATGTTTTCACAAAGATAAAACAAGTCATATTTTTGGTTCGTTTAATAGTTAAAACAAATTTACATTATTGAAATCAGTTGATAAAATAATTGTCCTTTACAGTTATAAAAGCTTTTTAAAAAAAAATCTACTACTCCGCTTGCATGTCAGCAAACTGGGGTAGATCCTGCTGAAATCCTATGTATTGAATGAATACAGAATTGTTTTAAATCGGCAAAATATCGTTTTTGAATCGAAAATCGAATCGAAAAAATCGTTATATTATCGAATCGTGACCCCAAGAATCGATATTGAATCGAATTGTGGGACACCCAAAGATTCACAGCCCTAATATATATATATATATATATATATATATATATATATATATATATATATATATATATATATATGCATGCTTTGGAGCCCCTGCCTCGAAAGAAAATAACGTTTGCCTTGGTGCCTTAAAATATGAGCCCTCCTTTAAGGCAACACTTGCCTTGACATTAAAACATTAAAATTCGAGTCCTGAAATCGCAATAGATGGCAACAACATCCGATGGGCAACGCGATGAAAATCGTGCATAATGCCTTCTCGTCCTAAATTGAGCATACCTTCACATACATGAAGACAATCCTGCAATTAGAGCTCATCCTTTTAAACTTCTGAGCATTCAGCTGGCCCATGTGACTCTGCACACTTTGTTGGCTTGTGAGAATCAGGGCACCTTATTTTAAAAATACTTCAGTTGGCCTACTCTTGCTGCGGCAGTACCTCAGCACTAAAATTAAACACGGCTGGCTCTCATTACGTTGTGTATTTTTGAAGGTCTGAAAAAAGATGCTACTTGTTCAACAATAACAATAACACTGCAGCACTCTTTATAGTCCAAGTTTTGCAAAGACACCAGCGTTTGGGCAGCAACACCAAGATACGAGGCGTACACATCTGTGCACAATCGGAACGTAACAATATAAATATAACAAGGAGTGTTTTTTCTTCAATTTTAAAGATGCTTAACTTCCGGTTTATGGGACGTCATGCAAGCTCACTCCCTGTTATAAACACTTCGATGTCATATTCCTTTGCGTATATATCGATTATTCTGTGCTAAGAGAGCACGTCCTATCAGTTCTATGTCCACAATTAATTAGCTTAGTTGTTTAGATTATGTGTGTTGGTATATTGTTTCTTAAAGGCCTACTGAAACCCACTACTACCGACCACGCAGTCTGATAGTTTATATATCAATGATGAAATATTAACATTGCAACACATGCCAATACGGCCGGTTTAGTTTACTAAATTACAATTTAAAATTTCCCACAGAGTTTCCTGTTGAAAACGTCGCGGAATGATGACGCGTATGATGACGCATCTTTGTGACCTTATTGGTTGGAGCCCAGCACCACTTACGGCTAAAAGTCGTCTCTTTTCATCGCATAATTACACAGTATTTTGGACATCTGTGTTGCTGAATCTTTTGCAATTTGTTCAATTCATAATGGAGAAGTCAAAGTAGAAAGATGGAGGTGGGAAGCTTTAGCCTTTAGCCACACAAACACACGGTGTTCCCTTGTTTAAAATTCCCGCAGGTGAAGCTTTACTATGGATCAGAGCGGTCAAGCGAACATAGTCCCCGGCCACTTGTCAACCGGCAGGTTTCAGTGAGAAAAATTGTGGTAAAAAGTCGCCTCTTACCGGAGATCAGCGGAACTTAACCCGTCCATGCAGCTGCCATGACTTCCCTTAGAGACTGGCGTCAACACACCCGTGGACACAACCCTCCGACTATCACGTACTATTTAATTTCACTAAAACACTAGCAACACAATAGAAAGATAAAGGATTTCCCAGAATTATCCTAGTAAATGTGTCTAAAAACATCTGAATCGCTCCCAATGCGATCGCCTTTTTTTTTTTTTACTTTTTTTTTTTTTCTTTCTAGTCCTTCACTCTAAATTTCCTCATCCACGAATCTTTCATCCTCGCTCAAATTAATGGAGAAATCGTCGCTTTCACGGTCCGAATAGCTCTTGATGCTGGAGGCTCACATGATAAACAATGTGAGGACGTGAGGAGCCCTCACACCGGTGACGTCATCGTCTGCTACTTCCGGTACAGGCAAGGCTTTTTTATTAGCGACCAAAAGTCGCGAACTTTATCGTCGATGTTCCCTACTAAATCCTTTCAGCAAAAATATGGCAATATCGCGAAATGATCAAGTATGACACAAAGAATGGACCTGCTATCCCCGTTTAAATAAGAATATCTCATATCAGTAGGCCTTTAATGGAGAAAAACAATGTCCTTAGTGTTAATGTTAGTATTTAAGCTAGCTTGCAAGCTACGCTAATGTCTCTAGTGTTCATCTACAAACTTAGATTGGCTAGTCCGTCAGTGAAATTTTCAAAGGGCAATTATCTACGAGATTTTTCTAAAATCTGATTTAAAATAGTATACCTTTTTTTAAAATTAAGTTAGAGTTGTACCGCGTTTATCGTTACATCACGAATCCAGTTTGATTGTGCTGAAAAAGTACTCAAATGTTTAACCAAGCCTTTTTTTGATAAATAAAAACAGATTTACAGCAATATCGTCTTTGGCAGATTTACAGCAATATCGTCTTTGTCTACACATATATATGGAATAGTGCATTGCCTGAAAAGGGACGGAGCTGTCAAAACGATCATGATTGATGAAGTATTTTGATGTATTTTTAAGCGCATGCCATTTAAGATGGCAGTAGAAAGTTGAATATTTTAAAATGTGTTTGCGGCAATTCCAACTTCCACAACCGCGTCAGTTCTGTCGAGGGTCGCTTTCCATCATTTCCAGCAGTCTTCTCTACTTTACAGTAATTTGTGGTAAATCAGTGTTTTTACAGTAAAATTTGCAGATGTAGGCGTGTCCTGGTACTGTCGTGTACTTTACACGGCACACGGCTTCTGGAGTCTGGACCTCAGCAAGATGAAGGACATGGAGAGTTCTTTCTGGCGCTTCCCCAGCTCACTAGTGGCTACTTTGAAGTCTGGGTGCTACAAAACAGAATTGGACGGTTTTTGACTTTACAGTAATGCACTGTAAAAACAACGGCCATGGATTTTACGTAAAATATAAAAGGCAGCTCAGTTGCCAGAATTTAACCGTAAAAATACTAGTGATACCATTTGTTGGTGTACAGTAATGCACTGTAAAACCAACCGTAGATCTTTTTTTTATTTTTTTTATAAAATCAACATAAAGATACACAAGATACACTTTCCATTAGTGCACCAAACCCCCAAAGAAAAACCCCTCCTTCCACCATTTACACTCATCCACACCCACTCACAACAACAACAAAAAAGGTTGTTTCTTTCTGCTACCAAAATTCTGGTTCCCACAACATATATAACACAGTCTGCAAGGGACACAGTCCCTGAAACACACATGATTGTGTGTGTCGCCGGTCCACTAACACTATCATTAATTACTATTTTTAATATAATTGTTTTATATGATTTTACATTCTTTTTTTATCCAAGAAAAATTTATTTTTTATTTTTTTATCTCATTTTATTTTATTTATAAAATTGAAAATTAAAAAAAACAACCGCAGATCATACGGTAAAAAAACAGTTGCCAGAATTTTACAGTAAAGATAACATAGAAGTTCGACATAATTAATACACATATTACCATTTTTTAATACGAACAAGTGTAAAACAAGTATAGTTGCGTATTGCTTACACATACAAAGTCTCCAAGACAGTTGCCTATTGGAAAGTATGCAGTAACAAATGTGTCCGCATCATTCAACTTGATGCATCATTAGCTTACCTTAATGAATTATTGTGACCAATAGGTCTATCCATCCATTTTCTACCACTTATCTCAGCTACAATCGGGCGGTAAGGTATCGTCTTAAAAATGAATACCACGCCGCTTCAACCTACAGACATCGTAAGTCTGTTCCAGGTAGTTAACAATAAATAGGTTAGTGGTTTTAATATCTAGTATTGTTCTCTGGGTTATTTCACATAATCAAGCTTTTATCATTAACCACTACAAAATAATAAATGTGTATGGTTCCTGCTGATATATCAAAATTGGTATAAGCCAATACTCAAAGCTCTAATATCGGTATCGTATCAGTTGAGTAAAAGTTTTATCAGGACACCCCTAGAAAATGTGTTTATCCAGATCTGCTCCAACATAGAAATGATTCCTCCATCCTTCAACTGTGTTTTTCGGGAAATTGATCAAGTGGGTTTTGCGTAATCTTAGCAAACAAACATATCAAAAAAACATAACCTTTGCTTTTTCAGAGCTGTGAGACTTGATATGCACAACAAACAGCCTTGAGTCTGCTTCTCCGAAGGCAGCAAACCGTGCCAAGAGATTTCACCTTTGTCAAGCACAAATAGACAGGAAAGCAAAAAAAGAAATGTTCTCAGTATAAAGGCCTGAAAGAGTTCTCATGCATAAAGGACTGAGCTCTCGTCGATCAGTGTGACATTTCTCATACAAAAAGAATACTTCCGTGCATTCGTTCAGAAGAAAAGTAAGCATCAGTCTAAATCTGCTGTTAAATTATATTTACATCTACATGCGGAAAATCTATATCTGCTGTTAAATGATATCTAAATCTACATGCAGAAATGTAAGTATCAATCTAAATATGCTGTTAAATGATATCTCAATCTACATGCAGAAAAGTAAACACATTTAAATCTGTTATTAAATGATATCTCGATCTTTGTGCAAAGAAGTAAGCATCAATCTTAATCTGTTCAATTATATCTAGATCTACATGCAGAAAAAAAAAAGGATTAATCTCAATCTACTGGTAAATGATATCTAGATCTACATGCAGAAAAGCAAGCTTCGGTCTAAATCTGCTGTTAAATGATGTCTAGATCTACATGCAGAAAAGTAAACATCTATTTATATCTGTTGTTAAATGAGATCTTGATCTTTGTGCAGAAAAGTAAGCATCAATCTCAATCTGTTAAATTATATCTAGATCTACATGCAGTAAAGTAAGCATCAATCTCAATCTACGGGTAAATGATATCTAAATCTACTCTACATGCAGAAAAGTAAGCATCAATCTCAATCTTTTAAATGACATCCAGATCTACATGCAGAAAAATAAGCATCAATCTCAAATGATATCTAGATCTACTGTACGTGCAGAAAAGTAAGCATCAATCTAAATCTGCTGTTAAATATCTCAATCTGAATGCAGAAAAGTAAGCATTAATATAAATCTGTTGTTAAATATCGCAATCTCCGATCAGAAAGGCAAGCATCAATCTAAATCTGTTAAATTATTTCTCGATCTACATGCAGAAAAATAAGTGTCAATCTCAATCTACTGTTAAATGATATCGAGATCTACATGCAGAAAAGTAAGCATCAATCTAAATCTGCTGTTAAATGATATCTCGATCTACATGCAGAAAAGTGAGCATCAATCTAAATCTGTTAAATGATATCTCGATCTTTGTGCAGAAAAGTAAGCATCAATCTCAATCTGTTAAATTTGATCTAGATCAACATGCAGAAAAATAAGCATCAATCTCAGTCTATTGTTAAATGATATCTAGCTCTACATGCAAAAAAGTAAGCATCAATCTAAATCTGCTGTTAAATGATATCTCAATCTAAATGCAGAAAGTAGATGATATCTCGATCTACATGCAGAAAAGTAAACATTAATTTAAATCTGTTATTAAATGATATCTCGATCTTTGTGCAAAGAAGTAAGCATCAATCTTAATCTGTTCAATTATATCTAGAGCTACATGCAGAAAAATAAGGATTAATCTCAATCTACTGGTAAATGATATCTAGATCTACATGCAGAAAAGCAAGCTTCGGTCTAAATCTGCTGTTAAATGATGTCTAGATCTACATGCAGAAAAGTAAACATCAATTTATATCTGTTGTTAAATGAGATCTTGATCTTTGTGCAGAAAAGTAAGCATCAATCTCAATCTGTTAAATGACATCCAGATCTACATGCAGAAAAATAAGCATCAATCTCAAATTATATCTAGATCTACTGTACATGCAGAAAAGTAAGCATCAATCTAAATCTGCTGTTAAATATCTCAATCTGAATGCAGAAAAGTAAGCATTAATATAAATCTGTTGTTAAATGATATCGCAATCTCCGTGCAGAAAAGCAAGCATCAATCTAAATCTGTTAAATTATTTCTCGATCTACATGCAGAAAAATAAGTGTCAATCTCAATCTACTGTTAAATGATATCGAGATCTACATGCAGAAAAGTAAGCATCAATCTAAATCTGCTGTTAAATGATATCTCGATCTAAATGCAGAAAGTAGATGATATCTCGATCTACATGCAGAAAAGTAAACATAAATTTAAATCTGTTATTAAATGATATCTCGATCTTTGTGCAAAGAAGTAAGCATCAATCTTAATCTGTTCAATTATATCTAGAGCTACATGCAGAAAAATAAGGATTAATCTCAATCTACTGGTAAATGATATCTAGATCTACATGCAGAAAAGCAAGCTTCGGTCTAAATCTGCTGTTAAATGATGTCTAGATCTACATGCAGAAAAGTAAACATCAATTTATATCTGTTGTTAAATGAGATCTTGATCTTTGTGCAGAAAAGTAAGCATCAATCTCAATCTGTTAAATGATATCCAGATCTACATGCAGAAAAATAAGCATCAATCTCAAATGATATCTAGATCTACTGTACATGCAGAAAAGTAAGCATCAATCTCAATCTTAAATGACATCCAGATCTACATGCAGAAAAGTAAGCATCAATCTAAATCTGCTGTTAAATATCTCAATCTGAATGCAGAAAAGTAAGCATTAATATAAATCTGTTGTTAAATGATATCGCAATCTCCGTGCAGAAAAGCAAGCATCAATCTAAATCTGTTAAATTATTTCTCGATCTACATGCAGAAAAATAAGTGTCAATCTCAATCTACTGTTAAATGATATCGAGATCTACATGCAGAAAAGTAAGCATCAATCTAAATCTGCTGTTAAATGATATCTCGATCTACATGCAGAAAAGTGAGCATCAATCTAAATCTGTTAAATGATATCTCGATCTTTGTGCAGAAAAGTAAGCATCAATCTCAATCTGTTAAATTTGATCTAGATCAACATGCAGAAAAATTAGCATCAATCTCAGTCTATTGTTAAATGATATCTAGCTCTACATGCAAAAAAGTAAGCATCAATCTAAATCTGCTGTTAAATGATATCTCGATCTAAATGCAGAAAGTAAATGATATCTAGATCTACATGCAGAACATCAAAATCTGCTGTTAAATTATATCTAGACATACATGCAGAAAAGTAAGCAAAATGATATATCGATAAACATCAATGTAAATCTGATGTTTATTCCTACAATTTGTGTTTCATCATTAACAGTATGTTTTACCTGCTACATGTCTTATCTCTGTACTTTTAGCCATTGTATTTTTTTTTTAGTATTTACTAATGATTGTACTTTTCTTAAAGCACAGACCAAGAGTGCCAATAAAGATTTATATTCTAACAACCATGGATTATGGCATACTATATGTAATATACACCATTGTAAATTGTCCTTATGAGTGCAACAAGAAAAGCCTAATTTGTTTAATGCCCTTTAATTTTTATTTTAATCTTCTAAAATAGTTTTTTTTAGTGCAATAATGTGTTTAATGTATCATTTGGTATTTTTGTTAAAATAAAGCCAAAAATAAAAATTGTTGTCCCTTTTAGTTTGAAAATACATTTTTCAAAATACATTTTGGTACTGGTACCAAAATATTGGTATCAGGAAAACCCTACATTGTGGTAATTAAATCAAGCAGCAACAATTGAAAAACCATCAAAAACTAAATAAAAGAGAAAAAGAAATGTTGGTGTCAATGCCTAAAATTAGAGATTTTTTTAGTTAAAAAAAATAGCCAATTATGCAAAATTATAAGATTACATAATTTTGACACTGCACAGCACACCATGGGTGTCAAACGTACGGCCCGGGAAGTTTGCGAAGTATAAAAATGAGCCGACATTTTTAATGAAAGAAACTGCTGTTCTAAATGTTTCCACTAGATCTCGCAACACTTATGTCATGTATGTCATGCTACATATGTAAAACAAATAAACCACATGAGGAAAATAAGCAAACTTTATAAATAACATCCTGTAATTTGACACCAATGAGTGGACTGATGAACTTTATCACATAATTTATTCAGAAAGTATAAATAACAACAAATAAAGGTAGAATACTATTAACCGCAACATGTAAGTGTAAAAAAAACAAAAACATTATGATGTGTACATTTTCAGAATGTGCTTGTTATATTTTTTAAACAAACAAAACAATCTAAAGTTGTCTTTATTTTTAAGTTATCGTGCCGTGATTTTACCAGTCCGGCCCACTTGGGAGTAGATTTTTCTCCATATGTGCCCCCATCTAAAATTAATTTGACACCCCTGTAGTAAATGCTTCAAATAATGGGCATGAACCATTAAAAAGGATCAAACCTTTCATTGGCCGACTATTGCCATTTTTACCGTACTTCATGCAGCTACCTTTGAGTGGAAGTCACTACAAATGTCCGACATATTCGGTGCAGATTGGTTCCGCTTGGACGTGTGAAAAGAGGAGAGAATGGCAGCTGTCCTTTGCAAACCTTTGTTATCCACTGATATTCCACTAGCATAGTCAAACTAGCAATGCGCATGAAAGGTGCCAAGACTTGTTGGAAGAGGTGCGACACGAGCATCAGCCCACACTTTAAATATGGAGCTCTTACCACTGTGCTCGGGCGATATTTTCACACTTCATGCCAACAAAAAAAAAAATACATGTAAAGCAAAAGCAAGTCAACAAAAAGAAGAGGGGCTGTTTGTAGCCAAGAGAATCTCTCATACTCTTACTGGTTCGACCATGCAAGCCAATGCATGTGCACACAGCATTAGTGTTTGGAAAAGCATAAAATGAGCAACTAAGGCATTCTTTTTTAACTCCGTTGGTCTGCAAAGATTGTGTGTGCTGCGACGTGCAGCCGGAAACCCAGTCGTCTACCATTTACCATGAATTGATTAATGTGGACCCCCGACTTAAACAAGTTGAAAAACTTATGTATGTACAAACCCCGTTTCCATATGAGTTGGGAAATTGTGTTAGATGTAAATATTAACAGAATACAATGATTTGCAAATCCTTTTCAACCCATATTCAGTTGAATGTACTACAAAGACAACATATTTGATGTTCAAACTCAAAACTATTTTTTTTTTTTGCAAATAATAATTAACTTAGAATTTCATGGCTGCAACACGTGCCAAAGTAGTTGGGAAAGGGCATGTTCACCACTGTGTTTCATCACCTTTTCTTTCAACAACACTTAAGAAACCTTAGGGGACTAAGGAGACACATTTTTTAAGCTTTTCAGGTGGAATTCTTTCCCATTTCTTGTTTTATGTACAGCTTAAGTTGTTCAACAGTCCGGGGTCTCCGTTGTGGTAGTCTAGGCTTCACACATTTTCAATGGGAGACTGGTCTGGACTGCAGGCGGGCCAGGAAAGTAACCGCACTCTTTTACTATTAAGCCACGCTGTTATAACACGTGACTTGGCATTGTCTTGCTGAAATAAGCAGCGGCGTCCATGAAAACGTTGCTTGGATGACAACATATGTTGTTTCAAAACCTGTACGGACAATTAAGCATTAATGGTGCCTTCAAAGATGTGTAAGTTACCCATGCTTTGGGCACTAATGCACCCCCATACCATCACAGATGCTGGCTTTTCAACTTTGCACCTAGAACAGTCCTGATGGTACTTTTCCTCTTTGTTCTAGGTAAAAGCTGGTTTAATGCAAAAAGGTAAAATAACACTGGTACAAAAGCAAAGTAAAGGCGTGCCGGAGCGCACGAGAAGCTAATGCTACATTTAGCATGGAGTTCAAACAGTTCAAGATGAGTGTGCCGAATGCATGGAAGCCAAGACGAGACTTAGCAAAAATACAAAGACTTACAGAAACCACAACGTGCGTGTTGCATATAGCAAGTGACGAACCAAGGACGAACTGAGGTAGAATGTAGGCTTAAATACTAAAGTAACAATTGCCATCAGGTGTGCGTCAAAAGGCAAGGCAGGTGGAACAAATGAGGAACCACGGTAACAAAAACAGGAAGTGCAAACACAAACTTAGCACCGGAAGAGTCCAAACAATCAAAAAACCAAAAAGGAATCAAAAAACAGACAAAAAATGTGATCCGGGAAACGGATCGCCACATATTTACAGGAAACGGAGGTCACACTTGCCGACTATCTTTACAAATCGTGAAACAAATACTGAATTGTAGTGTTGTCCCGATATCAATCTCTTGGTACCGGTACTTTTCAGTATTTTGGTACATTTCTAAATAGAGGGGACCACAAAAAATTGCATTATTGGCTTTATTTTAACAAAAAATCTTAGGGTACATTAGTCATATGTTTCTTATTGCAAGTTTGTCCTTAAATGAAATATTAAACATACTTGAAACATGTTTTTTATTAGTAAGTAAGAAAACAAAGGCTCCTAATTAGTCTGCTGACATATGCAGTAGCATATTGTCTCATTTTCCATTCAATTATCTTGTCATAATTATTAAGGACAAGTGGTAGAAAATTAATTATTTATCTATTTAATGTTAATATCTGCTTACTTTCTCTTTTAACATGTTCTATCTACTTTTTTGTTAAAATGTAATAATCACTTATTCTTCTGTTGTTTGATACTTTACATTAGTTTTGGATGATACCAATAATTTGGGTATCAATCCGATACCATGTAGTTACAGGATCATACATTGGTCATATTCAAAGTCCTCATGTGTTCAATGACATATTTCCTGAGTTTATACACATAATACAAATAAATATAACATATTTAAAAAAAGATTGTGTGATGATAAAAGATATTGATGTAATCATAGTAGTATCGACTCGATACGCTACTGTACTCGGTATCATTACAGTGGATGTGAAGTGTAGATCCACCAATGGTGTTTGTTTACATTTTGACGCCAGTGAGCTACGGTGTGTAGTGAAGCATGTTTAGCTATTCCTCGTCCTGCAGGGATGACACGTGTAAGAAACTTACTTTATTTGTCGCCATGGAGACCAGGAATAGTGATTTAGAAGTAGCTACAACACTGCAGACGGGGGATGGACTTTAGCTACTAGCTAGCTAGCCATGTCTTAAAGCACCTTTTCGTGAGGGAGCTTCAGTGTTATAACTTCACCTTTATCGTTAGTTTTTAAGAAAAAATACATCCATTCTTCCTTTTCTGTCTACACACTGTGTCTGCTTGTAAGTACTCTGTGATTAAAAAATAAAAATACTGCATTGTTATACATAAAACTTACTATCAGAGGTGGGTAGAGTAGCCAGAAATTGTACTCAAGAGTACTGTTACCTGAGTACTGTTACTTGAGTTGTGAAAAAACTACTCAAGTACTGAGTAACTGATGAGTAACCTGTTCGTGTAATGATGACGGCAACAAGTAATGCACAAAAACATAAAAATAGCAATGAACAAATTCAGAGCCAGGAATATCTCTTAAGCAACTAAAACAATAATATATATTAAATAATATATATTTGGTTTTAGACTGTATTGAAAAAAAAATTGAAAATTGATTTTACATTTGCAACCTCATTATACTATTGGCTAAGTTTTATATTCATAAATGTAAGTTTCTCAACACACGACCTGGTTTTTTTTTTGCCTTTAAAAAAGATTTAGAACTCTACATTAAAACACTCTACCTCTAACAACCAAAAGCTGTGAAAAAGATGATACTGTGTTCCAAATTTAAGTTATTTACTGAGATTGAGTGAGCCTATGGCTTTGCACTTTATTTTATAAATATTTTTTTTTTGCATTCTATCTTACTTACTTTGAATTTACAACCCCCTTGCGCTGTTTTGTACGGTTTTTATACTGTGTTGTACTGTTTTTGTACTTACTTTGATTATTATTTTCAACTGTTTGTAAAAGAGAAACTGTAAATTGTGATGTATCATGGTGTATGCTTGCATGTTCGAAATAAACTTAAACTCAACTCTGTCAGGCTTAGACTTGGTCTTGGGTTGTTTTCCTGTGGTGCGAAGCGAATGGAGTGGAAACGGCGTGAATGTTGGTACATAATTTATTTATTCATAAACTAAAAACTAGAACCAACAAAAAGCGCGCACAATGGCGGTACAAAAAACCTGGCTATGAAACAAAAGACTAGCACAAAGGCTATAAACTACAAACATGAAACAAAAACACTTGCGCAGTGGCATAAATAACAAAAACTTAGGTGGACAAAATGGACAGCATTGCAAGGCATGAAGCAGATAATCGAGGGCGTGAATGAGGTGATGTTGCCAGCCTGACAAGCTAGTAACTGTGGCTTAAATAATGAACATGATAAGTGAAAACAGGTGTGAGACAAGACCGGTGAACTGATTGGTCGTCATGGTAACAAAACAGGGAGTGAAAAAAAAAGGAACTTAGAGTCCAAAGGTCAAAAGCACCTGGTATTCCTAGGCAGTCTCCCATCCAAGTACTAACCCTGGCCAGACACTGCTTAGTTTTGAGAACAGATAAGATTGGGGATGCTGAGGGTAATATGGCCATACAAAACTCATGATCAGACATGACAGAAAACTAAATCAGTTGGCATGGTAAGACAAACAAGGAAATGCAAAACAAAACTAAATATCCCAAAAACTAAACATAGCATGACCAAAACAAAACATGAACCATAGGCGTGACAAACTCAATGTTGAAATTTATAAATAAAGGTTTATTTTAAAAAAAGCGCAGTTAATCATGTGACCGCCTGGCTCTGTTTGATTGGTGAAACGGAGGCATGTGATGGATCCTACTTTGAAGGTCTGTCTGACAAACCAAAACAAACAAAGCGTGCAATAACAGATCGATAAAAATCGGTAGCGAGTAGCGAGCTGACTGTAGATAAATGGAGCGAAGTAAAAGTAGCGTTTCTTCTCTATAAATATAATCAAGTACAAGTATGTTGCATTAAAACTACTCTTAGAAGTATAATTTATCCCAAAAGTTACTCAAGTAGATGTAACGGAGTAAATGTAGCGCGTTACTACCTACCTCTGCTTACTATACTACTGTACATTTATAGTAATTCAAGGTAAAAAAACAACATAATTTACACTGGACAGTTTTAATTACTGAAAAGATCTCCGGCCATTAGTATGAATGAAAAAATGCTACCCCAAATTGTTACAGTAAAATTTGAGACCATTCCTACAGTGGAATTTAGAGCTCGCCGCAGACTGCCCCTTTAAGAGTTCAGTATAACCGACATGTGAGTTTAGCTCAGAGCTCCCAGTAGTGGAGGCTCTTGCATGAGCACGTCAAAGTGAGTTAGCGCTGTGAGCACAAGACTCCCCTGAGTGACAAAGGCAGGATCACAACCTGGACCTTCTCACCGGACAGCCAAGGGAAAACCAGAAACCGCTTGTGATGAATAAAACTCCACACTATATGTGTGGTATAGCTCGGTTGGTAGAGTGGCTGTGCCAACAACTTGAGGGTTACAGGTTCGATCCCCGCTTCCGCCATCCTAGTTACTGCCGTTGTGTCCTTGGGCAAGACACTTTACCCACCTGCTCCCAGTGCCACCCACACTGGTTTAAATGTAATTTAGATATTAGATATTCACTATGTAAAGCGCTTTGAGTCACTAGAGAAAAAGCGCTATATAAATATAATTCACTTCACTAACAAAGAGGGCCTAGAAAGAATGTGACTATGGTTTCTATCAATCAATCAATCAATCAATGTTTATTTCTATAGCCCCAAATCACAAATGTCTCAAAGGACTGCACAAATCATTACGACTACAACATCCTCGGAAGAACCCACAAAAGGGCAAGGAAAACTCACACCCAGTGGGCAGGGAGAATTCACATCCAGTGGGACGCCAGTGACAATGCTGACTATGAGAAACCTTGGAGAGGACCTCAGATGTGGGCAACCCTCTCCCTCTAGGGGACCGAAAGCAATGGATGTCGAGCGGGTCTAACATGATACTGTGGAAGTTCAATCCATAGTGGCTCCAACACAGCCGCGAGAGTTCAGTTCAAGCGGATCCAAGACAGCAGCGAGAGTCCCGTCCACAGGAGACCATCTCAAGCGGAGGCGGATCAGCAGCGTAGAGATGTCCCCAACCGATACAGGCGAGCGGTCCATCCTGGGTCCCGACGAGCGGTCCACCCTGGGTCTCGACTCTGGACAGCCAGTACTTCATCCATGGTCATCGGACCGGACCCCCTCCACAAGGGAGGGGGGGACATAGGAGAAAGAAAAGAAGCGGCAGATCAACTGGTCTAAAAAGGAGGTCTATTTAAAGGCTAGAGTATACAGATGAGTTTTAAGGTGAGACTTAAATGCTTCTACTGAGGTAGCATCTCGAACTGTTACCGGGAGGGAATTCCAGTGTACTGGAGCCCGAACGGAAGACGCTCTATAGCCCGCAGACTTTTTTGGGGCTCTAGGAATCACTAATAAGCCGGAGTCTTTTGAACGCAGATTTCTTGCCGGGACATATGGTACAATACAATCGGCAAGATAGGCTGGAGCTAGACCGTGTAGTATTTTATACGTAAGTAGTAAAACCTTAAAGTCACATCTTAAGTGCACAGGAAGCCAGTGCAGGTGAGCCAGTACAGGCGTAATATGATCAAACTTTCTTGTTCTTGTCAAAAGTCTAGAATTTTTTTTAGCACTGATATATTCTGAAATGCCACAAAAATACAATAATCATGTTTTTAATTTTAGGCTAATTTTAGGGTGTCCAAACTTGAAAAATTAGAGCATTTTCATTTTCAAAACCATCCATCCATCCATCCATCTTCTTCCGCTTATCCGAAGTCGGGTTGCAGGGGCAGCCTAAGCAGGGAAACCCAGACTTTCCTCTCCCCAGCCAGTTCGTCCAGCTCCTCCCGGGGGATCCCGAGGCAATCCCAGGCCAGCCGTGAGACATATTCTACCCAACGTGTGTCCTGGGTCTTCCCCGTGGCCTCCAACCGGTCGGACGTGCCCTAAACACCTCCCTAGGAAGGCGTTCGGGTGGCATCCTGACCAGATGCCCGAACGTGCTCGTGACGTGTGTAAGTGAGTGGGCAAGTTAGGAGAGGGAGCGCTAGCATGTTCAGGAGTGTTACTAGCATGGTGGATGTCCGCTTGGCTTCGTGGAAAACATAAATAAAGAGTTGTAACAAATCGACGGCCTTGCCATTCCTACCAAAGAGCGGAACTGTAGGGACCCAAATTGAAAGGTGTTTCTTGGTGATCTTTGAAAATCTGTGCACCGGGTCTTATAGGTTTTTTCTTAGCCCGTTTACATGGCATGCAAAACATCTTTCCATCGTCATAAGTGAACCATTTGCTGAAAAGCCAATTTTCATTAAAGATTCGCTTCTTGGGTTTATTGATTGCCATGATGACACCAACAACACCCGGGAGTCCTAATACCGGAAATGCAATATTTGTGATCGATAAAACTTTCAGCGAATCAAATTTTAAGAAATTGTACCGGAAAGTACATTACTTTGAAGTCGACCAATAATTAATCATTTCCATTTATACATTTTCTACCGCTTGTCCCTTTCAGGGTCGTGGGGGGATGCTGGAGCCTATGTCAGCTGCATCCAGGCGGAAGGCGGGGTACACTCTGGACAAGTCGCCGCCTGATTGCAGGGCCAACACAGATAGACAGACAACATTCACACACGAGGGCCAATTTAGTGTTGCCTAGAGATGCCCCAATAATATCGGACTGCCGATATTATCGGCTGATAAATACTTTAAAATGTAATATCGGAAATTATCGGTATCGGTTTCAAAAAGTAAATTTATGAATTTTTAAAACGCCTCTGTATGGAGTTGTACACGGATGTAGGGAGAAGTACATAGCAGTTGCGCCTCCCAGTCATATTTGCCAACCCCCCTGATTTTCCCGGGAGAATCCCGAATTTCAGTGCCCCTCCCTAAAATCTCTCGGGGCAACCATTCTCCCGAATTTCTCCCGATTTCCATCCAGACAACAATATTGGGGGCGTGCCTTAAAGGCACTGCATTTAAGTGCCGGCCCAATCACATAATATTTACGGCTTTTTACACACACAAGTGAATGCTTAGTCAACAGCCATACAGGTCACACTGAAAGTGGCTGAATAAACAACTTTAACACTGTTACAAATTTGCGCCACACTGTGAACCCACACCAAACAAGAATGACAAACACATTTCGGGAGAACATCCGCACTGTAACACAACATAAACACAACAGAACAAATACCCAGAACCCCTTGCAGCACTAACTCTGCCAGGGCGCTACAATATACAACCCCGCTCCCCCCCCTACGTCAACCCCGCCCACCTCAACCTCCTCATGCTTTCTCAGGGAGAGCATTTCCCAAATTCCAAGCTGCTGTTTTGAGGCACGTTAACAAAAATAATGCACTTTGTGACTTCAATAATAAATATGGCAGTGCCATGTTGACATTTTTTTCCATAACATGAGTTGATTTATTTTGGAGAACCTTGTTACATTGTTTAATGCATCCAGCGGGGCATCACAACAAAATTAGGCATAATAACGGGTTAACTCCATGACTGCATATAATCGGTATCGGTTGATATCGGAATTAGTAATTAAGAGTTGGACGATATCGGAATATCGGCAAAAAAGCCATTATCGGACATCTCTACTGTTGCCAATCAACCTATCCCCAGGTGCATGTCTTCGGAGGTGGGAGGAAGCGGGAGTACCCGGAGGGAACCCACACAGTCACAGGGAGAACATGCAAACCCCACACAGAAAGATCCCAATCCCAGGATCGAACTCAGGACCTTCGTATTGCGAGGTACAAGCAATAACCCATTGTCCACCGTGCTGGCCTAATTAATAATTTGACCCGGCAAATATAAACAAAACAACACACCAGCGGAAAGCGATAATGGGTAAAAAAAAATGTTTTTAATCCTTTCAGAATTTCACGTCCTTTCTGATTTCAATGTCAGGCTTTCCCCTGACAGTTTGACTATGTTTTAGTTTTTTCCTCTGCATTTGTCTGTTTCCTCTGTGTTTAGTATCTCCTGTCTTTAGTTCCTGTCTAGTGCTCTTATTTTGTCGGCTTCCTGTCTTGTTCCCTGAGTGCTGTGTTCCTCCTCAGCTGCGGCTGAGTGACACCCGTTGCCAATCAGCCTGCTCCTATTTGTACCTGCTTTGTCTTGTGTCAGTTGCTGGGTCATTGTATTGTCGTCGCCACGTATCACTCTTGTCGTGCTACCTGCCGTGTTGTTTTGTTACAGCTACTACCTGTCATGCTACATTTTGTCCTGGTCGTCGTAGCGGTAAGCTGTTTCTGTTAGCATTAGTTATTTCCAGTTTTTCTGTTTGCTATCCACTAGCTTCCATGCTAAAGTTCCTTTTTGTTTTCTAGCTTCCAGTGCTAGCTCCCTTAGTTTGTTATTCCGCCCACGTGCGTGCTTTTTGTTTGTTCTTGTTTAGTTTTAATTAAATCATGTTTTCATATTCTATGCCTGCCTCCGTCTCTGCACCTTGGGGTTCATCAACAAATAACCCTGACATTCAATGCGCATAAAGACAGAAAGGTGCGTTAACGCCAACACTGTTATGTTATTGCATTAACTTATTTCGAACATAATAAACCAACAAACACTCTCCATCGACACAATTTCATCCATTTTGTAATTTCCACTAAGAAATTACACAACGTCAGGGTTAAGACATTTGTGCTTTACCAACTAGTGAAAGCAGTTTAAATGTTGCATAAGTTACATTTGCATATTTGAGTTGTTTTTTTTTTGCCATGCATAAACTACAAATGTCAAGAACGATAACGCACCCAAAGGCCAGCTGAATTCATGAAGCAGATCTTCGACGTAAACGTTACGCTTGAATGGACACATCTGCACAGGCAGCCGTTAAGATAATACAATGGCGACGAGCCAGCGTGCAAACAGTACCAACGTTAATGTTGCGATCAATAAATATCATCATACTAAATAACAAACAGAACTGTGACAGGTGAGGCAGTGTTTGTTTTCTAGGAATCAATACGACAAAACAAATCTCGTTAAAAAGCATCAGTCTAACTTACAGTGAAGTGTTTGTCAAGCATACACTGGAGCTGTGCCTTTATTGTCAAACCATTAACGGGGAACATTATCACAATTTCAAAAGGGTTAAAAACAATAAAAATCAGTTCCCAGTGGCTTGTTGTATTTTTTGAATTTTTTTTCCAAATTTTACCGGTTCCGGAATATCCCTCAATAAAGCTTTAAAGTGCCTTATTTTCGCTATCTTCGAAACCATTATCCATTTTCATGTGACGTCATACAGTGCTGCCAATACAAACAACATGGCGGTTACCACAGCAAGATATAGCGACATTAGCTCGGATTCAGACTCGGATTTCAGCGGCTTAAGCGATTCAACAGATTACGCATGTATTGAAACAGATGGTCGGAGTATGGAGGCAGATAGCGAAAACAAAATTGAAGAAGAAATTGAAGCTATTGAGCGAATAGCTATTGACGCTATTCGGCCATAGCGTGGGTGTACCTAATGAAGTGGCCCTTAGCATGGCTGCCTTATTAGCATCGCCGGTAAAATGTGCGGACCAAACGATCAGGACTTTCGCATCTTGTGACACAACTTAAATCCGTCGATTGGTAAGTGTTTGTTTCGCATTAAATGTGGGTATCTAGTTTCAAATGTACATACAGCTAGCGTAAATAGCATGTTAGCATCGATTAGCATAGCATGTTAGCATCAATTAGCTGGCAGTCATGCCGTGACCAAATATGTCTGATTAGCACATAAGTCAACAACATAAAAAAAAATCACCTTTGTTATTTTGTTGACTTAATCGTTGCAAATGCATCTGCAGGTTATCCATACATCTCTGTGCCATTTCTGCCTTGGCATCGCCGGTAAAATGTGGAGACACTCCGGCAAATTTAATGGGGGTCTGGCGGCAGATTTCTTGCCAGTGGTGCAACTTGAATCCCTCCCTGTTAGTGTTGTTACACCCTCCGACAACACACCGACGAGGCATGATGTCTCCAAGGTTCCAAAAAATAGTCGAAAAAACGGAAAATAACAGAGCTGAGACCCGGTGTTTGTAATGTGAAAATGAAAATGGCGGGTGCGTTACCTCGGTGACGTCACGTTCTGACGTCATCGCTAAAAGACCGATAAACAGAAAGGCGTTTAATTTGCCAAAATTCACCCATTTAGATTTCGGAAATCGGTTAAAAAAATACATGGTCTTTTTTCTGCAACATCAAGGTATATATTGACGCTTGCATAGGTTTGGTGATAATGTTCCCCTTTAAGAGGTTAATGGCACTCACAAGCATGACCACAGCACAGCACAGGCAGTAACCACATGGAGTTTTAATTGTGATGAAGCCGGTCTTTTCTGGGAAAAAGATGCTAGAGCAGAATTATATTACAGCCAGGAAGAGACACTACCTCTTCTTCCTTTCCAGAAAGACCCCTCGCTCTTCCAAAGCTCAACCTGTCACGCCTGTAAATCTGGTTTTATGTTTGATCATGTTTTGTTTTGTGTTCTGGACTCTTGTTCCGTTTTTTTCACTTCCTGGTTTGTTTTGTTACCATGACAACTCATTGATTTTCACCTTGCCCCTCCTAGTCACGCGCCTGCTCTCAGTCCCGCACCTGTTCCTAATTATCACAGCTACTACTTAAGTCTGAACTTCTGTTCATCATTCTGGGAACTTTGCCTTTTGTAGATGCCTGCATATTTTGACCACGACCACGCACCCTTTATGCCTTGCCACGCTGCTACTTTATTTGGACTACTCCACGTAAGCCTTTTGTATTTTTCGCCTCAGTGCTAGTTTTTGGTTTCAATCCAATCCAATCCACTTTATTTATATAGCACATTTAAACAACAATAACGTTTCCAAAGTGCTGCACAGCCATGTTAAAAACAATTGTAAAAAAAATCATATTAAAACAAACTAAAATAAAAAAGTATATATATATATATATATATATATATATATATATATATATATATATATATATATACATATTGAGTATCGTTGAGAGTATCTTTTGTTTATTCATTATCATTCATGCCAATCGAGCAAGTGTTTTTGTTTATATTTTTGTAGCTAAGTTCTGTACCTCATTATGAGCGCCCTTAGTTTGTTTATTTTTTATTATAGTGTTTAAATAAACAAATATGTACCCGAACTCACGCCTGGCTCGTCTTGTAATCCCGCTGCGTCGAAGGAGCAAAACAAATCCACGCCATAGTCCTGACACAACCACGCAGAGACGTACGGCTCCCCTCCCTATGTCTACTCCTTTCTCGTCAGTTTTCTGCCGTTGTTAATGTTTGTGACTTTTTTTTTTTCCAAATTTTTTATAATAGTAGCAATATTGTTGGCGTTGGTGATTTTGTAATTTTGTTTGCGAGAGTGCAACATAGTGACATACAGCAGCTTGTTGTTGTTTTGACTTTTTTTTTTATTACACAGAAAGTTGATCCATCCCCTCCTTAAGTTTGTTTGATATACAGTACTGGAGTGGTTCTCAACCTTTTTTCAGTGATGTACCCCCTGTGAAAATGTTTTTTTAATTAAAGTACCCCCCAGTTAGAGCAAAGCATTTTTGGTTGGAAAAAAGAGATAAAGAAGTAAAATACAACACTATGTCATCAGTTTCTGATTTATTAAATTGTATAACAGTGCAAAAATATTGCTCATTTGTAGTGGTCTTTCTTGAACTATCTGGAAAAAATATATAAAAGTAACTAAAAAATAAACAACTGAGTCAATTATAAATAAAGATTTCTACACATAGAAGTAATAATCAACTTAAAGTGCCCTCTTTGGGGATTGTAATAGAGATCCATCTGGATTCATGAACTTAATTCTAAACATTTCTTCACAAAAAAAGAATATTTTAAACATAAACAATATTTATGGAATAAGTCCACCAAAATCTAGCTGACAACACTGAATATTGCATTGTTGCATTTCTTTTCACAGTTTACAAACTTACATTCATATTTTGTTGAAGTATTATTCAATAAATATATTTATAAAGGATTTTTGAATTGTTGCTATTTTTAGAATATTTTTTAAAAATCTCACATACCCCTTGGCATACCTTCACAAAACAAACTTTTCTATTTACGAACATGTTCAAGAACAAATAAAGTACCTAAATCTACTCTACATGACGGTGTTTTTCAACCACTGTGCCGCGGCACACAAGTGTGCCGTGAGATATTGTCTGGTGTGCCGTAGGAAATTATCCCACTTCACCTAATTGGTCCCAAAATTATTTTTTTCAAATCAATAATTACAATCTGCAAATAATGTGCCGTTGCTTAGTGTCTGTGCTGCGTAGAGCTCGGCTGGGTAACCACGTAATACTCCATGTCAGTAGGTGGCAGCAGGTAGTTAAATGCTTTGTAAAAGTCGGATTGTGTCGGGTGAGATGAGGGATGGTTTGTTGTGATCACAATAAGCAGGTAAAAACTATATAATTTTTAAACCAAAAATGAACATAAGGAAAAGGCAATGAAGAAGCATACGAATGGCTATGCAAAACACAAGTAAAACTGACCTGGCTACTAAGTTGGCAGAAACAGAATGCTGGACGACAGCAAAAACTTACGGCGTCCACAAAGTACATCCATACATGACATGACAATCAACAATGTCAACACAAAGAAGGATAGCAACAACTTAAATAGCCTTACTTGCTAACACAAAGCAGGTGCCGGGAATAGAGCTCAAAAGGAAGACATGCACCTGTTAAAGGAATACACCAACAAAACAGGAAGGGTCACCAGAATAACAGCGCAAGACAGGAACTAAAGCACTGCACACAGGAAAACACCAACAAACTCAAAATAAGGCACGACAACCTGGTGGAGTTTCATTTTTTAAAGTTTTCTGCTGGTGGTGTGCCTCCGGAATTTTTAACGAAAAAAACGTGCCTTGCCTCAAAAAAGGTTGAAAAACACTGTTCTACAGTACATACTTTTATTTTGTAGTGTGGAATGTGAGTAAAGGTTTGATCAGGCGAAATTAGTCATACCGAGAGCAATGGTAAATATGAATATACCGGGGACGGTATAGCTCGGTTGGTAGAGTGGCCGTGCTAGCAACTTGAGGGTTCCATGTTCGATCCCCGTTGTGTCTTTGGGCAAGACACTTTACCCACCTGCTCCCAGTGCCACCCACACTGGTTTAAATGTAACTTAGAGATTGGGTTTCACAATATAAAGGGTTTTGAGTTACTAGAGAAAAAGCGCTATACAAATATAATTCACTTCACACTAACCTATTTGTTATTAACTGTCTCTAATGGACTTATGCTTTGGGTGGAAGTGGAATGGAAATGTGCTTTTTGGAGACACACAATGGTCACAATTCATAAAGTTAAGCTTGTGATGCAGTTAATTGAAAAACGCGGACACGTTTGTTACAGGATATTTTCTAATATGCTTCTGCCTTGGAGGCTTTGTATGTGTAAGTTTAATTTAATTTTATTTTATTCATACACATAGTCGCGCACACCATACACTCTTTTGGATTTTGCCACACTCCATTCTCTGGTTGATTATATTATTACTTGTTTTTTATTATATTTACGGTGCATTTATATAATAAATCATAGATTTAAATACTACGCCCCCTTGTGGTCTGTGCCGTCTACTCTCCTTCCAGACACAACAGTGATGCAGTTAATTGAATGACGAGGATACGTTTGTTACAGGAAACTTTCTAATATGCTTCTACCTTGGAGGCTTTGTATAAGTAAGTTTAATTTAATTTCATTTCATTCATACACATAGTCGCACACACCATACGCTCTCCTGGATTGTGTCACACTCCATTCTCTAGTTGTTTGTATTATTACTTGTCTGTTATTATATTTATGGTGGCTTTATATAATAAATCATAGATTTAAATACTACGCCCCCTTGTGGTCTGTGCCGTCTACTCTCCTCCCAGACACAACAGTGATGCAGTTAATTGAATGACGAGGATATGTTTGTTACAGGAAACTTTCTAATATGCTTCTACCTTGGAGGCTTTGTATAAGTAAGTTTAATTTAATTTAATTTAATTTCATTCATACACATAGTCGCGCACACCATACGCTCTCCTGGATTTTGTCACACTCCATTCTCTAGTTGATTATATTATTATTTGTCTGTTATTATATATATACTGCATATATATAATAAATTAGATTGAAATACTACGCCCACTTGTGGTCTGTGCCGTCTACTCTCCTCCTAAACATAACAGTGATGCAGTTAATTGAATGACGCGGACACGTTTGTTACAGGATACTTTCTATTATGCTTCTGCCTCGGAGACTTTATGTGTAAGTAATATGCAACTATAGTTATTTGATACTTGTTTTTATTGACAACTGTCTTGTTTTAGACTGCAATATTAAGGACACTTATTACATATATCTAGCATGTGTGCTATCGTGTGCTTAGCTGTTGTGTAGCTGCTATAGCCTACCATGTTTACCTTTTGAAATACTTGACTAAAATACAAGAGAAGACCAACCTAGTGTCTTTATCGCAGGACATTTAGTCCTGCTTGCGTCAGAGATTTTAGATTAAGCGGAAATCATCCGATACTTGTTTCCTCGCTGATATAAAACCGATATTCAACATCAATATACGCCAATGTTCCCTTTTTGGATGCATCGACACCTACAGGACTTAATGGCACAGCAACTGTCTTCTGACAGTTTGGTTATGTTCTGTTTTTTTTTCCTCTGTGTTAGAATAAATATGTATACATTATACTTAGTATGCTTGAAGTCCGTTGCTTTAGTAACTAGCTATTGTGCTCAAGGACAAAACTTATTGTCTGAGGGGTGGCCTCAGCCACAGATGTTATCTTTGTTTTAGCCCGCTAATAGCCAAGGACTTCAAGGACCTCAACGAAGATAAGATGACAGCACGCAGACGAAGCGGGGACAAGGCGAAATCAGAAGGCCCCCAGCCCATTACGTCACGTACTGTGCGTCGTAGACCTACTTTGCATAATATATGTGACCACTCCTTTTAGAGGCGGCCTCAGTGATGTTGACTGTGGAACTCTGAATAAAAAGAGGGATGCGGGAGCTGAACTTTAGAGCGTAGGGCAAGACTGTGACTAAGTGTTCAGCTCCATGCATTCTCCTCATGAGCTATATTGAACTCTGTCTCTGCTTGGTTCCTTGCTTCTTGTCTGATTAATAGATGTCACCTGATGAACCTGACACAGAGTCAAAATAATTGCCCAGTTCTGGGTTAGAGTGTCCGCCCTGAGATCAGTAGGTTGTGAGTTGAAACCCCGGTCGAGTCATACCAAAGACTATAGAAATGGGACCCGTTAACTCCCTGCTTTGCAATCAGTATCAAGGGTTGGAATTGGGGGTTAAATCACCAAAAAATGATTCCCGGCCCGGACACCACTGCTGATCTCACCTCCCAGGGGGTGATCAAGGGTGATGGGTCAAATGTAGAGAATAATTTCGCCACTCCTAGTGTGTGTGTGACAATAATTTAACGTTTAGCTCTGCCTCTACGTGGCAGTGCAATTAACTCTGTCTAAGCCCCACTTTGGTTGTGCACGGACCAAATGACGAAGAGACAGATGGGCAAACAAATCAATGGAATTGTAAACAAAACCATATCCCCTTACCATCCAACGAGGACGCAAACTAAACACACATTTATAGTCCGCATTGCAACTTATTCATTGAAAGATGACAGAAAAGACTAAAATATGGAGACTGCACTGGTCATTTTTTTTTTCATGCTGGAAAACTCTAGAATCAACAAACGCACGCATGAGTTGTAATGCTGCAGTGCAGAGAAGGACCCCACAAGCGTGTTAACACTACTCCAGTGGTTCTTAACCTTTTTGGTGGTACCGAACCCCACCAGTTGCATTCACCGAACCCTGCTTTAGTGAAAAATATGTAGTTTTTTTCAAATTCAAGACAACAAAATGTTTTTTTACTGGTGTACAAACCTACTCAGTAGCCTAGTGGTTAGAGTGTCCAACCTGAGATCAGTAAGTTGTGAGTTCAAACCCCAGCCGGGTCATACCAAAGACTATAAAAAAATGGGACCCATTGCCTCTCTGCTTGGCACTCAGCATCAAGAGTTGGAATTGAGGGTTAAATTACCATAAATGATTCCCGGGCGCGGCACGGCTGCTGCCCACTGCTCCCCTCACCTCCCATGGGGTGATCACGGTTGATGGGTCAAATGCAGAGAATAATTTCGCCACACCTAATGTGTGTGTGACAATCATTGGTACTTTAACTTTAAAATGAACCGTGCATGAACATCACCTTGTTCAAAGAACAAAACCAACACAGTGGATGAACTCACAACAAATTACACACCTGCAAATCAGTGTGACTTCTGCTGTTGCCGTATCCATAATACGCCGATAGGGAGAAGTTTTATTTAGACGCTGAGTCGGGTGTTTCTTGACCTCTGCGGCGTTCAAAGGATTCCGGCTTATTAGTGATTCCTAAAGCCCCAAAAAAGTCTGCGGGCTATAGAGCGTTTTACGTTCGGGCTCCAGTACTCTGGAATGCCCTCCCGGTAACAGTTTGAGATGCTACCTCAGTAGAAGCACTTAAGTCTCACCTTAAAACTCATTTGTGTACTCTAGACTTTAAATAGACCTCCTTTTTAGACCAGTTGATCTGCCGCTTCTTTTCTTTTTTTCCTCTGTCCCCCCTTCCCTTGTGGAGGGGGTCCGGTCCGATGGCCATGGATGAAGTGCTGGCTGTTCAGAGTCGGGGCCCAGGATGGACCGCTCGCCTGTGTATCGGTTGGGGACATCTCTACGCTGCTGATCCGACTCCGCTTGGGATGGTTTCCTGTGGACGGGACTCTCGCTGCTGTCTTGGATCCGCTTTGAACTGAACTCTCGCGGCTGTGTCGGAGCCACTATGGATTGAACTTTCACAGTATCATGTTAGACCCGCTCGACATCCATTGCTTTCGGTCCCCTAGAGGGGGGGGGGTTGCCCACATATGAGGTCCTCTCCAAGGTTCTCATAGTCATCATTGTCACTGGCGTCCCACTGGGTGTGAGTTCTCCTTGCCCTTATGTGGGTTCTTCCGAGGATGTCGTAGTCATAGTGGTTTGTACAGTCCTTTGAGACATTTGTGATTTAGGGCTATATAAACAAAAATTAATTGATGATTGGGGCTTCACGGTGGCAGAGGGGTTAGTGCGTTTGCCTCACAATACGAAGTTCCTGCAGTCCTGGGTTCAAATCCAGGCTCGGGATCTTTCTGTGTGGAGTTTGCATGTTCTCCCCGTGAATGCGTGGGTTCCCTCCGGGTACTCCGGCTTCCTCCCACTTCCAAAGACATGCACCTGGGGATAGGTTGATTGGTAACACTAAATTGGCCCTAGTGTGGGAATGTGAGTATGAATGTCGTCTGTCTATCTGTGTTAGCCCTGCGATGAGGTGGCGACTTGTCCAGGGTGTACCCCGCCTTCCGCCCGATTGTAGCTGAGATAGGCGCCAGCGCCCCCCGCGACCCCAAAAGGGAATAAGCGGTAGAAAATGGATGGATGATTGATTGATTGATTGATTGACCCCTGAGGCTGACCCACCGAACCCCTAGGGTTCGATCAAACCCAGGTTAAGAACCACTGCACTACACAAAACGTTACCTAAAATCTTGTGTTGTTTTTACAACTGCAAAAAGGTTCTGGGTCCAATTTCCTCCCGCTTCGTAGCCACACGTGTTTGCCAAAAACTCCATGCAAGTGAGGACGCACTCATGCGTGCCAGCCTCAAGCAACATTATTATTGAATGTGCACATTTCTTCAACCTGTGAGTTGAATCATGCACAACAACACCCAGTAGGGTCATGGTGCATGTGTGCATGAGTGTGTATCCATATAGGTTATGTTTCTTTTTCTTTTTTTCTTTTTTTTTTTTTTGCATGACACAAACAGGCCAAAAAACAGCACACAAATTTGTGAAAGCATCTGGGGGGGAAAATGACAGACATGCAAACAAGCCCATTGATCATCGCACACATGCAGGAGGCAAGCATGCATTTACGAGGTGGGTGTGGACGAGCACAAAATCACCACCACATGACGGGTTTTTTTTTTTGTTTTTTGTTTTTTGTGCAAGTGAGAACCGACGTAAAACGGACAAAAAAAAGGCCCGGTGTCAGGTGCATGCACGTCGGCACAGCTGTGAAGAAGACAAGATGCTTAGACCCCCCCATTTCCTGCCCTATAGCTTGCATGCTAAGACTTAAAATGGACGGGAATCGGACAGTGATCGCGAATAAAAGGTAACATACGCACACTTAAACGAATCGATCGCGCATACGTGCTGCTGGTGTTTATTTAAGAAAAGAAGACTCACCTCGCAACAAATCTTGTGCCCCCTTTTTTTTTTTTTTTTCCCTCCTCTCTCCGCTCCGGAGCAAGGAAGCGCTCCAGCCCTCCGTGACGTCACAAGGCTGCAGCAGAGCAGAGCGCGTCTGCAGGCCTGCAGAGGAGAGAGGGAGAGAACACATGCAAAATAAATAAATAAATAAATAAAAACAGATGGGGGGGGGGGGGGGGGATTAACACACCCCTCCCATTATCCGAGGAAGGGGCGAGACTGTGCAAAGGGAGGTGCAGCAAATAATAAAATACAATGCAATATGATGTATTAAAACGCTGTAATATATGTTCCCCTTTGAAAGACAGCATTTAAGAAGCATCAGTGGAAGCATTTAAGTCCCATCTTAAAACTCATTTGCATACTCTAGCCCAGTGGTTCTCAACCTTTTTTCCAGGTATGTACCCCCTGAGAATGTTTTTATTTTTATTCAAGTACCCCCTAATCAGAGCAAAGCATTTTTGGTTGGAAAAAAAAAAGAGATAAAGAAGTAAAATACAGCACTATGTCATCAGTTTCTTATTTACTAAATATTATAATAGTGCAAAATATTGCTCAGTTGTAGTGGTCTTTCTTGAACTATTTGGGGAAAAAAGATTTAAAAATAACAACTTAAAATATTGAAAAATAAATTAGTGATTCAATTATAAATAAAGATTTCTACACACAGAAGAGATCCATCTGGATTCATGGACTTAATTCTAAAAATTTCTTCACAAAAAAAAAAAATCTTTAACATCAATATTTATGGAACATGTCCACAAAAAATCTAGCTGTCAACACTGAATATTGTATTGTTGTATTTCTTTTCACAGTTTACTAACTTACATTAATATTTTGTTGAAGTATTATTCCATAAATATATGTATAAAGGAGTTTTTAATTGTTGCTACTTTTAGAATATTTTTTAAAAATCTCACGTACCCCTTGGCAGACCTTCAAGTACCCTTAGGGGTAGGCGTGCCCCCATTTGAGAACCACTGCTCTGGCCCAGTGGTTCTCAAATGGGGTACGCCTACCCCTGGGGGTACTTGAAGGTCTGCCAAGGGGTACGTGAGATTATTATTTTTTTTAATATTCTAAACATAGTAATGATTCAAAAATATTTTTTAAATATATTCATTGAATAATACTTCAACAAAATATGAATGTAAGTTCATAAACTGTGAAAAGAAATGCAACAATCCAATACAATATTCAGTGTTGACAGCTATATTTTTTTGTGGACAAGTTCCATAAATATTGATTTTTTTGTGAAGAAAAGTTTAGAATTAAGTTCATGAATCCACATGGATCTCTATTACAATCCCCAAAGAGGGCACTTTAAGTTGATGATTACTTCTATGTGTAGAAATCTTTATAATTGAATCACAAGTTTTTAGTTATTTTTACGTCTGTTTTTCCATATAGTTTAAGAAAGACCACTACAAATGAGCAAAATTTTGCACTGTTGTACAATTTAGTAAATCAGAAACTGATGGCATAGTGCTGTATTTTACTTCTTTATGTAACGCTTGCTTGGCATGACGCCAGATTCGTTCTTCCTAGGATGCAGTCGGGTAATGGACACAGCTTGGAAGTAAAGATGTATTAACTAATAAAACAGATTAGGAAACAGAAAAACTGGCACAAGGGCACAAAAGGCAAAACAAAAACTACTAGCATGAGAGCTACAGGAAATCAAATGCATAGCGCGAAAGCTAGCGAGTGGAAACATAGAATTGCAGTCGTCACTTGTTGCTTGTAAGCAAATTAGGATGTGAGGAAGACTGAAGAAAAAGGGCAGGCTTAAATAGGGCAGTAATCAAGAGAAACAGGTGTGCGTCAACAGCGAGTAGCAGGTGGAACTAATATGAAACTATGGTGAGAGAAACAAACAGGAACTAAGGAAGTCAAACAAACAGATAATGACACAACAACGGAACAAAACTAGAATATGGTATGATCCGGGCAGCGGCTCCTAATACTTTATCTCTTTTTTCAACCAAAAATGCTTTGCTTTGATTAAGGGGTACTTGAATTCAAAAATTGTTCACAGGGGGTACATCATTGAAAAAAGGTTGAGAAACCACTGCTCTAGCCCATGGGTGTCAAACTCTGGCCCGCGGGCCAAAATTGGCCCGCCGTGTAATTTCATTTTGCTCTTGAGGCAATATCAAATTAACATTAGAGCTGGGCCGCCGGTATTATACAGCGGCGGCGTCGCTGTAACACCGCATTCCCCGCTAATACTCATACTTGCTAACCCTCACAATTTGTTCAGTGCCACCTGTTTGCATCTGTACACCCCGAACAAAAACAACCTGTTATTTTCAGACAATCTAAATATTTTACTTGACACAGTAATCATACAATTCTACACGTTGCATCCAAACCTAAGGCTTTCTGTCAGGTTCAAACACTGATAACATCTATTAAACAAGACAATAAGCAAGGAATTACACAGAGACAGAATTCAATTTGGCTCAATGAGGAGAAATGCCTGGACTGTACTGTTTGTACAGTTCCACCACGCGCTGACGAAAGATTGAACGCCTCTTCTTTTATTTGGACGTTCCCTGATTACATGGCAACAGCTGTTTCTAAGGGAGGGGGGTTGTAAACAGCCATCGCCTTTGATTTCAAACAGTTCAAAGAAAAGGTAGTAAAACAGTTAAAAGAAAAGGTCGCCTTGAAGGGAGTCTGGTCCTGCTTCTTCTCCGCTTTGTGGTTCTCGGGTCAAGACCAAAAATTTCTGTGGATTACAATACATCAAAGAAAAAGAACACTTTCATGTTGCTTCCCATCCTACACAGTGGCTATTTACAAGCCTTCTAGGTGGTTCTGTGATAACTTAGATAAAAGTCTTCAAGTATTCTACATAATGCAAGCGAATGAAAAAAAAAATGTTGAATGAATTGTACAATTTGTTTACATGTTGTTTTTTTTTAAAGAAAAATTTAAGAACTTTGTTCATTTATTGCCCTTCATCCACAAACCTTATGTGAGGCAAGAGCACACATCTTTCCCTTTCCGGGGTATCCTAAATAGTGGAAAACTGCTAGTAAGAGGCTGCTAACAATGCAGGTAATAAAGAAACAGTAGAACCGCGATTTACAAAGAAAATTGGTTCCTGAATGGGGTTTGTAAATCGAAAAGTTCATATAGTTCTCCAGAAGAAATACCTTAACTTTGACAAAAGTCTATTTTGGTAAAAGTTTGTACACAATATAGAATAGAATAGAAAGTACTTTATTGATCCCTGGGGGAAATTCCGCACCACAGTTCGCTCACATAGACATAATAATAATAAATAATACAATATGTATAATATAATATATATGAATAATATAAAAATATTATACATTTATTCTACATTATGTATAATCTATTATATATATATATATATATATGTATATATATATATATATATACATATATATATATATATCTACATATATATATATATCTACATATATATATATATATCTATATATATATATAGATATATATATATATGTAGATATATATATATACACACATATAATACAAATGTATACATATATATATACACATACTCATACACACATATACACACACATATATATATATATACATATATATATATATATATATATATATATATATATACATATATATACATATATATATATAGACATATATATATATATACATACATATATATATATATATACATACACATATATATATATATATACATACATATATATATATATACATACATATATATATATATATATATACATACATATATATATATATATATATATATATATATATATATATATATATATATATATATATATATATATATATATATATATTATACACATATCCAAAGTGCTGTACATCAAACAAACATAAGGGAGTGCTCTGTCAACATGCATACACACTTACGTCACATTGTTGCCCTCACAAGCAATCACAAATCACAAAAATGATTAACCATATTGCTTCAATAATAAACAATAATAAACAACGAGAGGCAGCCTGTTTCTCTGCTGTGAAATAAGTCTGTTCTGGCATATTTTACCAGAAAAGTCCAATCTAATCAAAATTAAATCTTGCTGTGGTACAAAACCTGCTTCACCAATTATTCTCCTCGCAAATAGTTGATTTATTTTATTTTTATTTTTATTTTTAACGCCACAGCGATTACCATTTTCTTTCCATGCTGGTCCGTTGAGGTTTTTTTTGGAACTCATGAGTTACCAAAATGAGCAAAACTTGTCAAAAAGATGACAAAAAGTGAAAGAAAAGAAAAAAAAGCACACATGCTAAAGCACTGAGTAGTGACGTGGAGGGCTCTGAATCCTCACTAAAATGCTTCGCCCTGCTTTTAGCCTGCAGGTGGAACACAAAATGAACAAATTCATACATGGAGGCCCAATTGGCTTGATCTAAAATTTTGTCAATCGAAACGTTTGCAAATAGAGGGCAAGGTCCAACTATACGATCTATCCTATCAAAAAAGTACTCTAAAAACCTAATGTACATTCAGGCACATTCATGATAAAATGTAATATTTGTAGTATTTGTTGCATTAAAATAGACGGACGGAACTCTAGATAATACACAAGTTTTGAGCAAATAAAAGACTTAGGTAAAACTTTATTAAAAATGTCAGCATATGACAGAGGTCTTCAAAGTTTTTCAGGCCAAGGACCACCAAACTGATGGACGGACACGAGTGAGGGGCTTGTGATTGTTTTAAATTCAACTGATACTCAAATGTACCTTGTTTTTGAGCAATACTGAGTGACCTAGTGGTTAGAGTGTCCGCCTTGAGATAGGTTATGAGTTCAAACCCCGGCCGAGTCATACCAAAGACTATAAAAATGGGACCCATTACCTCCCTGCTTGGCACCCAGCATCAAGGTTTGGAATTGGGGGTTAAATCTTCAAAAATGATTCCCGGGCGCGGCCACCGCTGCTGCCCACTGCTCCCCTCACCTCCCAGGGGGTGATCAAGGGTGATGGTTCAAATGCAGAGAGTAATTTCGCCACACCTAGTGTGTGTGTGACAATCATTGGTACTTTAACATCAAGATATTCAAATTATACAGAGGAGATCCTAATAGCTAGCTGACAACTCAACTAGCGCACTAATCGTCAGCTGGCAACTGGCGTCCCGATCGTTAGTTTGCAGCTTTCGCCACTAATCACTGAGGACTAAGGGCGCTAACCGCTAGCTGGCAGCTATACAATCAATCAATGTTTAAATGATAAATAAATGATAAATGGGTTGTACTTGTATAGCGCTTTTCTACCTTCAAGGTACTCAAAGCGCTTTGACACTACTTCCACATTTACCCATTCACACACACATTCACACACTGATGGAGGGAGCTGCCATGCAAGGCGCCAACCAGCACCCATCAGGAGCAAGGGTGAAGTGTCTTGCTCAGGACACAACGGACGTGATGAGGTTGGTACTAGGTGGGATTTGAACCAGGGACCCTCGGGTTGCGCACAGCCACTCTCCCACTGCGCCACGCCGTCCCCCCAATCATTTTTGAAGATTTAACCCCCAATTCCAAACCTTGATGCTGGGTGCCAAGCAGGGAGGTAATGGGTCCGATTTTTACTTATATAGCCCTAAATCACAAGTGTCTCAAAGGGCTGCACAATCCACAACAACATCCTCAGCCCAGATCCCACATCCTAATGCTCGGTGGCCTTGTGGTTAGAGTGTTTGCCCTGATATCAATGGGTCGTGAGTTCAAAACCCGGACGAGTCATACAAAAGACTATAAAAATGGGACCCGTTGCCTCCCTGCTTGGGTTGGAATTGGGGGTTGTATCACCAAAAAATGATTCCCGGGCGTGGCCACCGATGCTGCTCACTGCTCCCCTCACCTTCCAGGGGGTGGAACAAGGGGATGGGTCAAATGCAGAGGCTAATTTCACCACACCTAGTGTGTGTGTGACTGTCAGTGGTACTTTCACTTGAACTTGTATTGCCATTAATGGCTAGCTATCCTAAATGGTAACATGAATATAATAATTATTCATGTTTTGGTTTTGGTTTTTAAATGCAAGTCACAGTGAGTAAGCCATATTACTGCCATTTCTAAAGTTTTAAACTGCAGTATATATGAGGACCTCCCGGAGGGTTCACGCACCCCATGTTGAAGACCTCTGGGGTATGACATTCTGACAATAAAATTACATTTGAGTTGAGTTTGAGTTTATTTGGAACATGCAAGCATACAACAAGATACATCACAATTTCCAGTTTCTCTTTCCAACATGCTCGTAAAGGAGTAGGAAGAAACAGTTGCTAAAACTTTTGTTCACTTCCTGTTCTCAATTTATTCACAGTATACTCCATAAGTAATCACAATCAAAATAAATAAATAAATAATAATTGGTGAAGTAAGTTATATTTCATATAATGAGATGAGTAAGATTATTTTGAGAATGGAATAATGGATGGATGAAATAAATTCAGAATCTTTATCATGGTTCTTCTTCTTTGTACTTTGTAAACACTTTAAGTTTGAAGAGTTTCTTGAAGTGGATCATTTTAGTACATTGTTTAATTGCTTTGCTTAATCCATTCCATAATTTCATTCCACAAACAGATATACTGAAAGTCTTAAGTGTTGTACGTGCGTACAAATGTTTTAAATTACATTTTTCTCTGAGACTATATTTCTACTCTTTTTTTGTGAAGAATTTTTGTATATTCTTGGGAAGCAGGTTATAGTTTGCTTTGTGTATAATTTTAGCTGTTTGCAAATTCACTATGTTGTGGAATTTCGGTATCTTTGGTTCAATAAATAAAGGGTTTGTATGTTCTCTATATCCAACATTATGTCTTGCGGTATAGCTCGGTTGGTAGAGTGGCTGTGCCAGCAACTTGAGGGTTGCAGGTTCAGTTCCCGCTTCTGCCATCCTAGTCACTGCCGTTGTGTCCGTGGGCAAGACACTTTACCCACCTGCTTCCAATGCTACCCACACTGGTTTGAATGTAACTTAGATATTGGGTTTCACTATGTAAAGCGCTTTTAGTCACTAGAGAAAAAGCACTACATAAATATAATTCACTTATTCTAACTGATCTTTTTTGTAACACCGTTAATGAATGAAGTGTGCTTTTGTAGTTATTTCCCCATATTTCTACACAGTAACTCAGATGTGGTAACACTAGCGAGCAGTAGAGAATATGAAGTGATTTTTGGTCCAGAACAGGCCTGGGAAATTATTCTGACTCGGGGTCCACAATTAGAGAAAAAAATGTGTCTGGGGGCTGGTATATCTATTTTCAAAACCACTTATATAAAACCTCACAATAATGTCTGATTGAATGCTAAAAATGTTATGACAGACCGCCTTAAAAAACATAATGGAATTTTAATGTTTTCTACGAACGATAAAACACTGAATATTGACAAAATATGAAAGTCACACCCCCTGTCGATTGACATATTATACAATCAAGTGAAACGCAACAAAAATGCAACAAACAGTGAAATAGGAACGCGAAGGGTAGAAAATAAACCCACCTACAATCTGATATATCTGATATATCACTAAGCTTTAGAACTTTGCTGTGAAAATCTCCTCCCGCGTCTATGGAAATGCTTCCCCACCCCCACTGCTTGGTGCCTCGTCTACGCTGCTGTGACGTACATGACCATAGTAACTAATTCGATTACCATAGTAACTAATTAGATTACCATAGTAACTGGAATATCATCCATAAGCACTGATTCCAACCTTTTAAATACTTTGTATAGTTGAAGACTTACAGTCATTAGAAAACATCACTACGCATCATAATGGCAGCTTCCTTCCATCTTAAAGGGGAACATTATCACCAGACCTATGTAAGCGTCAATATATACCTTGATGGTGCAGAAAAAAGACCATATATTTTTTTTACCGATTTCCGAACTCTAAATGGGTGAATTTTGGCGAATTAAACGCCTTTCTGTTTATCCCTCTTTTTGCGATGACGTCAGAACGTGACGTCTCCGAGGTAATACAGCCGCCATTTTCATTTACAACACATTGCAAACATTGGGTCTCAGCTCTGTTATTTTCCGTTTTTTCGACTATTTTTTGGAACCTTGGAGACATCATGCCTCGTTGGTGTGTTGTCGGAGGGTGTAACAACACTAACAGGGAGGGACTCAAGGTGCACCACTGGCCCAAAGATGCGAAAGTGTCTGCCGCCAGACCCCCATTGAATGTGCCAGAGTGTCTCCAAATTTTACCGGCGATGACAGACATGGCACAGAGATGTATGGATAACCTGCAGATGCATTTGCAACAATAAAGTCAACAAAATCACAAAGGTGAGTTTTGTTGATGTTGACTTATGTGCTAATCAGACATATTTGGTCGCGGCGTGACTGCCAGCTAATCGATACTAACATCCTACGCTAATCGACGCTAACATGCTATTTACCAGCGGTGCTAAAGCAGACATGGCACAGAGATGTATGGATAACCTGCAGATGCATTTGCAACGATAAAGTCAACGAAATCACAAAGGTGAGTTTTGTTGATGTTGACTGCCAGCTAATCGATGCTAACATGCTATGCTAATCGATGCTATCATGCTATTTACCGGCGGTGCTAAAGCAGACATGGCACAGAGATGTATAGATAACATGCAGATGCATTTGCAACTATGTTACGTTTCCTTCCACCCACATTTAATGCGAAAAAAACACTTACCAATCGAAAGATTTAAGTTGCTCCAATGTCACAGGATGCGAAAGTCCCGATCGTTTGGTCCGCACATTTTACCGGTGATGCTAACGCAGCTATTCGGCCATGCTATGGCTATGGATAGCGTCAATAGCTATTCGCTCAATAGCTTCAGTTTCTTCTTCAATACTTTCATGCTACAACCATCCGTTTCAATACATACGTAATCTGTTGAATCGCTTAAACCGCTGAAATCCGAGTCTGAATCCGAGCTAATGTCGCTATATCCTGCTGTGCTAGTCGCCATTGTCTGTTTATATTGGCAGCACTGTATGACGTCACAGGAAAATGAGCAGTGGCTTCGCAGATAGCGAAAAAAAAGGCACTTTAAAGCTTTTTTTAGGGATATTCCGGGACCGGTAAAATGAAATAAAAAAATTCAAAAAATACAACAAGTCACTGGGAACTGATTTTTATTGTTTTTAACCCTTTTGAAATTGTGATAAAGTTCCCCTTTAAAGATCTAAAAAAAAATATTTGGGACTGTCCAGCGGGCCAGATTGAAAAGCTTAAAGGGCCGCATATGGCCCCCTGGCCCTAATTTGCCCAGATCTGATCTAGAACATGTTTTGCTTCATTCATTTGTGTGAAAATATTGTGATTTTTTTTTTTTTTTAACATAATTCAAATCATGCAAGCATGTAATTTACTGTGATTAATCTTTCATCAAAATTCCAAAAGTGAGAAAGTTGACTGTTTGACATCACTGACAAAATTGTAATAAAACATCAGTACGATACTGACAACCACAATAATAAACATACAGCATATAATAATGAATAAATCTGTGACCGTGTCAATAAATTCTCTTTCCAAAGGCCGCTTTGCTATACAGTTCTTGCTGTGGTACTTACTTGCGACTTCATGCTGCATTGGTCAGAGCTGGTAAACATTAATACATGACTTAGTAACCGTGTGGTCTACTTAGGCCAGTCAACTAAAAGCCAAATTCTGTACACCATTTAATACACATTAATAATGCATGCAAGTCAGACTGTCTGTGCATTTTTGTCCTGACTAAATCCACAAAAAATTTATATTGTGCAACAACAGTGGGAAAACATAAAGAAAAATAATCCCAAACTCTCTATTTTATGCTGCCCTTTGTTTTTTTTGCTGCAAAAATATATCAGTATATATTACATACATGCAATTTTTTATATTGCTACTATGGTACATTTTTTGTCTACTTTATAGCGGCATTATCCCTTCCATCCTTACACTTTCCATCCTTTGTAACTGAGCTACTGTGTGGAACAATTTCCCGTGTGGATCAATACAGTTTGTCTAAGTCTAAGTCTAAGAAATGACTGAAAATGAGATGCATGTTTGCTGGTCTGCACAGAGTGTGTATAAAACTGGCCAGCAGAGGGCGAAATAATTGTAAAGATATGTCATAGAGATTTCATCCTAATCTGTGACATTGATATAAAAACATTTATTGTGGCAACATATGATTTATGTAAAAGTAGTCAGACAATAGACATATGAATAAAGGGGATCTCAAACCTCTTGCAGGAGACAACATTTTATAAAGACCTCCTTGTAATCCCAATGGGAATTCTTTATTTACATGTTAATTTCTATCATTTTGCACCAGTAACTTTTTTCTTAAATAACTGTGTACAATTCAACGTAATCAAGGACATATTTTTGGAAAAATGTATACAAATAACACGTTTGTATATTATTTAGTTATTTAAAAAAGAAACATGTATGTCAATAAAAACACGGTTTTCTTTGTTGAACATAATCAACCAACAAGAGGCAAATTCACGATGACTATGTGTCAGTATCTGCCAAAGTAGCTCTGTATTGACTGGGTATCGGATCGATACCGACTGCTATGTGTCAGGGCGAGGACTTGGGTTTAGTTTGTTTTCCCGTGGTGCAAAGCGACTGGACCGGACACGACGTGACATTAATGACATATTTTAATCTTAAATCAAAAAAAGTTACAAACAGAAGGCGCTCACAGAGGAGACACACAAACTTGGCTCTGAAAATAAAAACTCACACAATGGGAGATTTATGAACATAAAACAAAACTTACAAACTATGGCATGACAAAACTTACTTGGAAAGAGCATGGATCATTGGCATGGATAACATGGGTGTGTAGGAGGTGATGTCGCCAGGCTGACTGCCTGGCAACTACAGGCTTAAATGGTGCTTGAAAACAGGTGCGTGAGTTCAAATGAATCAGGTGTGTGAGTGGTGAAGACAGGTGAACTGATTGGTAGGCATGGAAACAAAACAATGGAGTGAAAAAACAGGAACAAAAGGAGTCTTGAAGTACTCCGACACAACTAAACAAAACATGATCACAAAGACATGACACTATGGTGCATGGCCAGGTTCGTTTTGGTGTCTGCCAGCGCCAAATCAACCTTGAAGTTATCCAGCAGCTCAAAATGGCAGTGCCGGATAAATGATAGGTCTATTCTTTTTATATCTGACTGTCCAAATAGGAGAGTTTTCTCTCTCTCGCCAATTGGGTTGATTGCGCCAATCAACTCCTTTTTGTCACACAATGACCGAAGCCATTTGTGCGTAACTGTGCCAGTCTGCACGTATTTAATATAGGAGCCAAAACAAAGGCCGCAAACACTTTCAGGTCTGATAGATCACGTTGCGGCCGCTAAATGACTAGATTGGCCTCTCCTACTCCCGATATGTTCTGATAACCACCATATGATCTAGAACGGAGTTTTTCCACCTTTTCTCAGCTGAGCCACATTTTTTTCCATTGAAAAAATTCTGAGGCACACCACCAGCAGAGAACATGTAAAAATGAAACTCAGCAGCCGATATTGACAGTAAAATGTGTTCTCACAATTGTCAGATATGAATTCAAACCATAACCAAGCAAGCATCACCATGGTTCTTGTCTCAAAGTAGGTGTGCTGTCACATCACACTGTGAATTATTTGGTGTTTTTTTGGTAATTTCCTGTGTGTAGTGCTTTAGTTCTTGTCTTGCGCTCCTATTCTGTTGTGATTGTCATGTCGTTTACGGATGTACTTTGTGGACGCCGTCTGCTCCACACGCTGTAAGTCTTTACTGTTGTCCAGCATTTTGTTTTTGTTTACTTTGCAGCCAGTTCAGTTTTAGTTTCATTTTGCATAGCCATCCCTAAGCTTCAGTGCTTTTTCTTAGGGGCTCTCAACTGTTGTTTATGTTTGGCTTAAGTATTAGATACCTTTTTACCTGCAAACCATCGTCGTCGTTCCCAACATCTGCAAAGCAATACGCTACATGCTGCCACCTACTGATATGGAAGAGTATTACTCTTCAACGCCACATTTGCGGATTATAATTACTGGTTTGCAAAAAAAATATTTTCAACCCAATTAGGTGAAATTACATAATCTCCCACGGCACACCAAACAATATCCCACGGTGCACCAGTGTGCCACGGCACAGTGGTTGAAAAACACAAATCTAAAAGGCGTAACTTTGCTTGCTAGTTGGGTTATTCAACAGATATGGTTTCTATTTAGAAACCATAGAAACAGACAGTCCATCACTTCCTGTTTCGCTACCAATATTTATTAATTACTAATAATTGGCACGGGTATAGCTCACCTGGGTGCATAATAAAAATGCACTTCTGGCTTCAACACTTCCTGTCCTAATGTCTTTTCAACAAATTCATCGCATTTTCCAACTTTAAATTATTCAGAGCATTAAGGTGCCAAAAAAGACCATACTTCATTACGCTGTCAAATTATTCACGCAAAATGACATTTTCCTTCGCTCTCCCGACTCCCCCCAACCCCATTTAGGAGGTTAAAAATGTTCTCCAAAGCCTGTAAACTGGTGATCGAAATTAAAATAAAGAAAAATGGTAATTAAGACAATAACATTGTGATGTTTTGGAGAAGGAACATGTTCTTTTAACATGTTTAGTTACAACTAATGATTACTCATAAATACCTACTAGATGTCCCCATATTGTGGCAGAGGGTATTTATTTACTTAACAGCAGCGAGTAAGTGCACATATACATATGTACACACACACACACAACTGTATATACAGTAAGTAAAGTTGTACAAACCCCATTTCCATATGAGGTTGGGAAATTGTGTTAGATGTAAATATAAACGGAATACAATGATTTGCAAATCCTTTTCAACCCATTATCAATTGAATGCACTACAAAGGCAAGATATTTGATGTTCAAACTCATTAACTTTGTTTATTTTTTTAATTTCATGGCTGCAACACGTGCCAAAGTAGTTGGGAAAGGGCATGTTCACCACTGTGTTACATCACCTTTCCTTTTAACAACACTCAATAAACGTTTGGGAACTGAGGAAACTAATTGTTGAAGCTTTGTTTTATGTAGAGCTTCAGTCGTTCAACAGTCCGGGGTCTCCGCTGTTGTATTTTATGCTTCATAATGCGCCATACATTTTCGATGGGAGACAGGTCTGGACTGCAGGCGGGCCAGGA
This sequence comes from Nerophis ophidion, assembly GCF_033978795.1. Classification (NCBI taxonomy): domain Eukaryota; kingdom Metazoa; phylum Chordata; class Actinopteri; order Syngnathiformes; family Syngnathidae; genus Nerophis; species Nerophis ophidion. Next base: position 77,524,643 of record NC_084611.1, read on the forward strand.
AAGTACTCGCACTCTTTTTTTACGAAGCCACGCTGTTGTAACACGTGCTGAATGTGGCTTGGCTTTGTCTTGCTGAAATAAGCAGGGGCGTTCATGAAAAAGACGGCGCTTAGATGGCAGCATATGTTGTTCCAAAACCTGTATGTACCTTTCAGCATTAATGGTGCCTTCACAGATGTGTAAGTTATCCATGCCTTGGGCACTAATGCACCCCCATACCATCACAGATGCTGGCTTTTGAACTTTGCGCCTATAACAGTCTGGATGGTTCGCTTCCCCTTTGGTCCGGATGACACGAAGTCGAATATTTCCAAAAACAATTTGAAATGTGGACTCGTCAGACCACAGAACACTTTTCCACTTTGCATCAGTCCATCTTAGATGATCTCGGGCCCAGAGAAGCCGGCGGCGTTTCTGAATGTTGTTGATAAATGGCTTTCACTTTGCATAGTAGAGCTTTAACTTGCACTTACAGATGTAGCAACAAACATGTGGTGATATCCTTTAGAGATTGATGTCGGTTTTTGATACAGTGATCAAAGGTCACAGTCATTCAGTGTTGGTTTCCGGCCATGCTGCTTATGTGGAGTGATTTCTCCAGATTCTCTGAACCTTTTGATGATATTATGGACCGTAGATGTTGAAATCCCTACATTTCTTGCAATTGCACTTTGAGAAACGTTGTTCTTAAACTGTTTGACTATTTGCTCACGCAGTTGTGGACAAAGGGGTGTACCTTGCCCCATCCTTTCTTGTGAAAGACTGAGCATTTTTGGGGAAGCTGTTTTTATACCCAATCATGGCACCCACCTGTTACCAATTAGCCTGCACACCTGTGGGATGTTCTAAATAAGTGTTTGATGAGCATTCCTCAACATTATCAGTATTTATTGCCACCTTTCCCAACTTCTTTGTCACGTGTTGATGGCATCAAATTCTAAAGTTAATGATTATTTGCAAAAAAAATAAATGTTTATCAGTTTGAACATCAAATATGTTGTCTTTGTAGCATATCCAACTGAATATGATTTGAAAAGGATTTGCAAATCATTGTATTCCGTTTATATTTACATCTAACACAATTTCCCAATTCATATGGAAACGTGGTTTGTAGCTCAGCACACAGTCTGACACTTTTTTCTTAAAACTTTATTACCGACCTTAACACACTGGAACAGCTGCCTTGATAATACAGTTAGTGCCAAAAAAGTTAACCAGTAGCCATAACAACAACAACACAGCACTTCCTCATTATGCACCAATGACAGTAACAACAAGTGAGATTGCATTCACAGACCCCTGGTATTATGAGCTTTAACATTACTGTCACTGTTTCACATTAAAGGCCTACTGAAATTAGATATTCTTATTCAAACGGGGATAGCAAGTCCATTCTATGTGTCATACTTGATCATTTCGCGATATTGCCTTATTTTTGCTGAAAGGATTTAGTAGAGAACATCGACGATAAAGTTCGCAACTTTTGGTCGCTAATAAAAAAGCCTTGCCTTTACCGGAAGTAGCAGACGATGTGCGCGTGACATCACGGGTTGTGGAGCTCCTCACATCCTCACATTGTTTATAATCATAGCCTCCAACAGCAAGAGCTATTCGGACCGAGAAAGCGACAATTTCCCCATTAATTTGAGCGAAGATAAAAGATTTGTGGATGAGGAAAGTTAGAGTGAAGGACTAGAAAAACAAACAAAAAAAGCGATTGCAGTGGGAGCCATTCAGATGTTATTAGACACATTTACTAGGATAATTATGGGAAATCACTTATCTTTCTATTGTGTTACTAGTGTTTTAGTGGGATTAAATAGTACCTGAAAGTCGGAGGGGTGTGGCCACAGGTGTGTTGACCGCGAGTGTCTCTGAGGGAAGTCACGCAGCTGCAGGAGAACGCTGACTCTGCTGATGTCTCCGGTAAGAGCAGACTTGTTACCACAATTTTCTCACCGAAAACTGCCGGTTGACATGTGGTCGGGAACCATGTTCGCTTGACCGCTCTGATCCATAGTAAAGCTTCAACTTCAAGAATTTTAAACAAGGAAACACCGTGTGTTTGTGTGGCTAAAGGCTAAAAGATTCCCACCTCCATCTTTCTACTTTGACTTCTCCATTATTAATTGAACAAATTGCAAAAGATTCAGCAACACAGCTGTCCAGAATACTGTGTAATTATGCGATTAAAGCAGACTACTTATAGCTTGGATCGGACTGGAAAATAATGTCCGCTACAACCCGAGACGTCAAACGCACGCGTCATCATATCGCGACGTTTTCAACACGACACTTCGCGGGAAATTTAAAATTGCAATTTAATAAACTAAACCGGCCCTATTGGCATGTGTTGCAATGTTAATATTTCATCATTGATATATAAACTATCAGACTGCGTGGTCGGTAGTAGTGGGTTTCAGTAGGCCTTTAAACTTCCTTCCAAACCGTCCACATTTGTAAGGAAGCACATCTTTGACAAACAACAAGCACTCTCTCTTCTTAGTCGGTGAAAAGCATGCGCCCAAAGAAATGATAACCTGTCACTCACCACGGCTCTGAACAAGTGGCTGAAGGAGTCAGGCTGGGGGATTGAGGGCTTTTTATAGGTGAACACACCTGCTTTGACTGATTAGGCCTAATTTGGGCCAAACCATGGTTCTCCAAAGCTGGGTGTTACAGAAGGACACTGGACGTTTAAAAGTTATGTTATCCAAGCCTGAATAAACTGTATACAACAATGACTGAGCTACAAATGCAAAAGTACTAAGTGGATACTTTTCAGACATGTGATGGTGTATTTTACAAAAGAACTGTATTCTTAATCCCTCCCCGTCAAATGGGTCCCAGCTAGTGGGCGGGGCTACGGGCTATTTAAGTTAAAAAAAATGCCCATTTTCTGACACTTTGCTGTCCGTCACTGCCAGAGGAGGTTCTCTGTTCTGAGCAGGCGTTGTTAGAATAATTATGTATATATTATCACACTAACTTTAGTATGCTTAAAGTCCATTGATTTAGTTATTAGCTATTGTGCTCAAGTTGGACTTTTTCTAATCTATGCAAGGACAAAACTTCTTGTCTGAGGGGTGGCCTCAGCCACAGATGTTTTCTTTGTTTTAGCCCGCTAACAGCCAAGGACTTCAAGGACCTCAACGAAGATAGGGGACAAGGCGAAATCACAAGGCCCCCAGCCCATTCCGTCACATACTATGCCTCCCGGACCTGCTTTGCATAATACATGTGACCACTCCTTTTAGAGGCGACCTCAGTGATTTTGACTGTGGAACTCCTGGATAAATAGAGGGACCCGGGAGCTGAACCATAGACCGTAGGGCGAGACTGTGACTAAGTGTGCAGCGCCATGCGTTCTCCTCATGAGCTAAATTGAACTCTGTCTCTGCATGATTCCTTGCTTCTTGTCTGATTAATAGATGTCATCAGTGTTTGAACCTGACAGGCGTTCAGGTTTCTGTCGTAAGCGGGCGTTCAGGTCTTTGTCCTGAGTGGAGTTCATGTCTCCATTCAAAAATGTTCACAGGGGGTACATCACTGAAAAAAGGTTGAGAACCACTGGCCTAGAGTGACCTCCGTTTCCTGTACATACTGTTTATTTACAGTAATTTAGTTTAAAACTTTACGGCAGGGGTCGGGAACCTTTTTGGCAGAGAGAGCCAAGAATCCAAATATTTTAAAATGTATTTCCGTAAGAGCCATATCATTTTTTTTTAACACTGAACACAACTAAACGTGTGCATTTTTAAGTAAGACCAACATTACTAGAGTATAATAGGTCTCGTATTCTTTGTAATAACGTTGATATTCTGAAGCTAACTGTGGAGGGGCGTGGCCTGCGGGCCTGCAGCGAAGCGGGGTGTGCCAGGACCGGCCTCGAAATCAGCGGCAGGTGCGTAGATGGCCCACCTGGACCTTGTTATCTAATCACCTGTCGCTCTGTTATTAGCAGCAGCCGGGAGGAGAGACAGGGTTGGAGCTAGAGCCAGAGCGCGAGCAAGAACGAAAGAGAAAAAGACAATTGCTGGAAAGCAACTGAGAGACTTATTGAAAACTAAAAAAATATCGTAACCCTGAAAGAGGCTTTCATGTCGGTGCTTGGTGGTCTGAAGAACCCCCAGGAGGGCAAGCCCTAAAAAAAACAATAATAAATAAATCATGCAATTTCTTGAACAAGTGCGGTAGAAAAAGGATGGATGGATTCAAATGCATGAGCATGTTTAATATTTTGAACGTTATTTTTAACACTTTGATTACAAGTGGAATTAGTCATTACTTATTGTGTTAAGCAGTGTTAGCTCAGATTTATCTGAGAGTCAGATGCAGTCATCAAAAGAGCCACATCTGGCTCTAGAGCCATAGGTTCCCTACCCCTGCTCTACGGCAATTTTATTTACTGCAAAATCTTTTTTTTTGGTTTAATACAATGTAGATTTATTTAAAAAAAAAAAAGAAAGCTAACACCACCAATGGATACCAAATGTTACTAATAGTGGTTCAAGAGAGCAGATTTTATTTAACAACATATGTTTAATATACCGGTGGCAGAGGGGTTAGTGCGTCTGCCTCACAATACGAAGGTCCTGCAGTCCTGGGTTCAAATCCAGGCTCGGGATCTTTCTGTGTGGAGTTTGCATGTTCTCCCCGTGAATGCGTGGGTTCCCTCCGGGTACTCCGGCTTCCTCCCACTTCCAAAGACATGCACCTGGGGATAGGTTGATTGGCGACACTAAATTGGCCCTAGTGTGTGAATGTTGTCTGTCTATCTGTGTTGGCCCTGCGATGAGGTGGCGACTTGTCCAGGGTGTACCCCGCCTTCCGCCCGATTGTAGCTGAGATAGGCGCCAGCGCCCCCCGCGACCCCGAAAGGGAATAAGCGGTAGAAAATGGATGGATGGATAATATACCGTAAGATTTTTTGTTAAAATAAAGCCAATAATTCAGGTTTTTGTGGTCCCCTTTTTTAAGAAAAGTACCAAAAAATATGGAAATAATTTGGGTAGCAGTACCAAAATATTGGTATCGGGACAACACTAATTTATGAGTTGCAAAGCGTCACTTTTGAAGATAGTACTCCTGATGGCTGCTAAGTAATCATAAAAAGCAGACTCTAAACTCAAAAATATTTTCTGCTCCATTCCCGAATTGATTTCACATCAACAGCTGAGACCAAGGGAGATTAAAAAAAAAAAAAAATTATCCTCTCAAAGTAAAAAAAAAAAAAAACACAAAAGGCAAACTTGCTCCATCAATCTGCACCCCTTAACGCCTTCTCCAAGCTGCACTCTTCCAGTCATGACAGGAAAAGAGTGACACACAAAAGCTCTTTAAAAACTCTTTCCCTCAGGAAGTTTTGATCGGATGAATATGACGCCGGGCCGTGTTCTCCGTCTCACGTCAGAAGGAAAAAAAATAAAACATGGTGGCAGATTTAGACCCAACACCTTCTATCCATCCCTCCTCATTCATATTTATGAGAAGTGACTGGCAAACTCATTGTTGGCTAATTACAGTGTGGTGAACCTTCATTGTCTTTAGATTGGTGGAGACTGGGACATGCTGTGCTGTGGCTTGCTGCACTCATGCAAACCTCTTGCTTCCATGCAGATATTAGCACCTATAAATACAGTAAGCAACGTCCTAAGTGTTAATATCAAACACAATTACAGTTGATTCATTATGCATGTTCAAGAATAGTCAAAGTAAAACAAAACAATGTGTGTAGTAATAGTATAGTTTAACTAGATTCAAATCCAAAAAATAAAATCAAGGCAAAATAACAGATCACATTTGTATCATGCAGATATTAGTGCTGATTTTAGGTCCTCAAAAAAAGTCAAGATTTTATATATTTTATATACAAATTTAACTGCATTTAAAGGCAAAAAATGGCATAAAAGATAGTTATATTATTTATATATAAATTATTATATATATTATTATATTATTATAATATATATATATTATTATAAATGCTTCACATTTTAAAAAAACAACCTTTTCCACTTTATTTATTAATTCTCCAACTTCAAAAACAAAAGTATAATCAAATATATATTCGCTTTTAAAAATGTTAAGAATATTTAAAGTATATAAAAATAAAGTATAAATATACATTCATATAATGTGAATGTTGTCTGTCTATCTGTGTGCGCCCTGGCGACTTGTCCAGGGTGTAGTCCGCCTTCCGCCCGAGTGAAGCTGAGATGGGCTCAGCGACCCCAAAGGGGACAAGTGGTAGAAAATGGATGGATGGATGGATTGTCATACATTTTTAAGAACAGTCAAAGTAAAAAAAAACAATGTGTCAATAGTATAGTTTAACTTGATTCAAATCCTAAAAATAAAATCAGAGCAAAATAACAGATCATATTTTATCATGCAGATATTAGTGCTGATTTTATGTCCTCAAATTTTAGGAGTAAAATATTATTGAAAAAAAAGTCAAGATTTTAAATATTTTAGATATAAATTTAACTGCACTTGAATATAATAAAAAAACAAGTCAAAAATGTTTTAAAAGATGGTTATATTATCTATATATAAATTATTGTATATATTATTACTATATTATCATATTTTATATATATTATTATAAATGCTTCACATTTAAAAAAAAAAACCTTTTGCACTTTATTTATTAATTCTCCAACTTCAATAACAAAAGTATAATCAAATATATATTCTCTTTTAAAAATGTTAAGACTATTTAAAGTATATAGAAATAAAGTATAAATATATATTCATGTAGTGTGAATGTTGTCTGTCTATCTGTGTGCGTCCTGGCGACTTGTCCAGGGTGTAGTCCGCCTTCTGCCCGAGTGAAGCTGAGATGGGCTCAGCGACCCCAAAGGGGACAAGTGGTAGAAAATGGATGGATGGATGGATTATCATACATTTTTAAGAACAGTCAAAGTAAAACAAAACAATGTGTCAATAGTATAGTTTAACTTGATTCAAATCCTAAAAATAAAATCAAGGCAAAATAACAGATCATATTTTTATCATGCAGATATTAGTGCTGATTTTATGTCCTCAAATTTTTGGAGTAACATTTTATTGAAAAAAAAAACATTCAAGATTTTTATATATTTATATATAAATTTTACTGAATTTAAATATAATTTAAAAAAAAATCAAGACAAACATTTTTATAAAAAATTAAAAAAAATCATGAAGTTATATTATGTATGTATAAATTACTATATATATTATTATATTATAATTATATTATTAAATTATAAATACTTCACATTTTTAAATAACCTTTTGCACTTTATTTTTCAATTCTCCAACTTCAATATCAAAAGTATAGTTAAATATATATTCTATTTTAAAAATGTTAAGAATATTTAAAGTATATAGAAATAAAGTATAAATATATATTCATATAGTGTGAATGTTGTCCGTCTATCTTTGTTGGCCAAGCCACTAGATGTGACTTGTCCAGGGTGTACCCCGTCTTCCGCCCGAATGCAGCTGAGATAGGCTCCATCACCCCCCGCGACCTCGAAAAGGACACGCGGTAGGAAATGGATGGATGGATATATATTGATATAATAATAAAAATAATATATTCAAAGTATATACAAAGAAAATGTTTATAATGTATCTTAATTAGAATTTATTTAAAACAAATTAAAACGTAAACAATATATTTTTTTTATTATCTGAGAATTAAATTAAAATGCATTTATTATTATTTATAATTTAAAAAAAAATACTTGAACATTGATTTAAATTGTAAGGAAAGAAGAGGAAGGAATGTAAAAGGTAAAAAGGTATGTGTTTAAAAATCCTAAAATCATTTTTAAGGTTGTATTTTTTCTCTAAAATTGTCTTTCTGAAAGTTATAAGAAGCGAAGTAAAAAAAAAAAATGATTTTATTCAAACAAGTGAAGACAAAGTCTTTTAAATGTTTTCTTGGATTTTCAAATTCTATTTGAGTTTTGTCTCTCTTAGAATTAAAAATGTTGAGCAAAGCGAGACCAGCTTGCGAGTAAATAAATAACATTTAAAAAATAGAGGCAGCTCACTGGTAAGTGCTGCTATTTGAGCTATTTTTAGAACAGGCCAGCGGGCGACTTGGTGCCCACAGGCACCGCTTTGGTGACCCCTGATATAGAACTATTGGGGCAGCAGTGATGTACAATTGCACCGTCACCCTTTCTAATATCTAAAGGCAAAATATTCTGGTCCACTCACAGTCAGTGGACTTGAATATCTATAGCAGTGGTTCTCAAATGGGGGTACTTGAAGGTATGCCAAGGGGTACGTGAGATTTTTAAAATATATTCTAAAAAATAGCTGTCACACCGCGGGGACAGGAAGTCTTGTTTGTTTTTCTGTCTTGTGATCTATGTGTTTTATTTTGAAAAGCTACCCTCTTGTTTCAGATCACGGGTCCTTGTGTCACCAGTCTGATGTCATCCTTGATTCCTGATTGTTTCCACCTGTTCCCCATCACTCCCACGTCCTATTTAAGCTCACTTCTCCTTTTGTCCTTTGCCAGATCGTCTCGTCTATCGTGCCTTCTAGCGTCCTTGTCCATGTCCAAGTCCATGTCCATGTCCATGTCCATGTCCATGTCCATGTCCAAGTCCATGTCCATGTCCATGTCCATGTCCAAGTCCATGTCCATGTCCATGTCCATGTCCATGTCCATGTCCAAGTCCATGTCCATGTCCATGTCCAAGTCCATGTCCATGTCCATGTCCATGTCCATGTCCATGTCCATGTCCAAGTCCATGTCCATGTCCATGTCCATGTCCATGTCCAAGTCCATGTCCATGTCCATGTCCATGTCCATGTCCAAGTCCATGTCCATGTCCATGTCCAAGTCCATGTCCATGTCCATGTCCATGTCCATGTCCATGTCCATGTCCAAGTCCATGTCCATGTCCATGTCCATGTCCAAGTCCATGTCCATGTCCTAGTCCATGTCCATGTCCATGACCATATCCATGTCCATGTCCATATCCATGTCCATGTCCATGAGAAAAAAAAATGCAACAATGCAATATTCAGTGTTGACAGCTAGATTTTTTGTGGACATGTTCCATAAATATTGATGTCAAAGATTTCTTTTTTTGTGAAGAAATGTTTATGATTAAGTTCATGAATCCAGATGGATCTCTATTACAATCCCCAAAGAGGGCACTTTAAGTTGATGATTACTTCTATGTGTAGCAATCTTTATTTATAATGGAATCACTTTTTTTTTTTTAACAAGTTTTTAGTTATTTTTATATCTTTTTTTCCAACTAGTTCGAGAAAGACCACTACAAATGAGCAATATTTTGCACTGTTATACAATTTAATAAATCAGAAACTGATGACATAGTGCTGTACTTTACTTCTTTATCTCTTGTTTTCAACCAAAAGTTATTTGCTCTGATTAGGGGGTACTTGAATAAAAAAATGTTCACAGGGGGTACATCACTGAAAAAAGCTTGAGAACCACTGATTTATAGCAGCGGTTCTCAAATGGGGGTACGCATACCCCTGGGGGTACTTGAAGGTATGCCAACGGGTACGTGAAATTTTTAAAAAATATTCTAAAAAAAAATAGGAACAATTCAAAAATCCTTTATAAATACATTTATTGAATAATACTTTAACAAACTATGAATGTAAGTTCTTAAACTGTGAAAAGAAATGCAACAACGCACTATTCAGTGTTGACAGCTGTCAATGCGTGGACTTTGGGGTTTGTTTTCCCGGACTGCAAAGGAAAGTTGTAGCGGGCAAGGCGTGAAGGTAAGGACATATCTATTAATTACTATAAAAAAAGGAACAAAAGGCGCGCACAAGGCGGAAGTACAAAAAACTTGGCTAATGAAACAAAAACTTGCACAAAAGGAGAAACTATGAACATGAAGCAAAACTCGATAACTGTAACATGAAAAAACAAAACGTACGTGGCATGGCAAGAAGCATAACTATGAACAGGCATGAATATCAGAGGTTAAGTTGCCAGGCTGACTTCCTGGCAACTTACGGTTTAAATAATAGTGACATGATTACTGAAAACAGGTGCATGACTCCAAATGTGAAACAGGTGAAACTAATGGTTGCTATGGTGATAAAACAAGAGAGTGAAACAGCAGGCACAGAACATGACTTAAACCAAAACATGATCACAGACATGACAACAGCTAGATTTTTTTGTGGACATGTTCCATAAATATTGATGTTAAAGATTTCTTTTTTTGTGAAAAAAATGTTTAGAATTAAGTTCATGAATCCAGATGGATCTCTATTACAATCCCCAAAGAGGGCACTTTAAGTTGATGATCACTTCAATGTGTAGAAATCTTTGTTTATAATTGAATCACTTGTTTATTTTTCAACAAGTTTTTAGTTATTTTTATATCTTTTTTTCCAAATAGTTCAAGAAAGACCACTACAAATGAGCAATATTTTGCACTTTTATACAATTTAATAAGTCAGAAACTGATGACATAGTGCTATATTTTACTTCTTTATCTCTTTTTTCCCCAACCGAAACTGCTTTGCTTTAGCTCGGTTGGTAGAGTGACCGTGCCAGCAACTTGGGAGTTGCAGGTTCGATTCCCGCTTCTGCCATCCTAGTCACTGCCGTTGTGTCCTTGGGCAAGACACTTTACCCACCTGCTCCCAGTGCCACCCACACTGGTTTGAATGTAGGGTTTCACTATGTAAAGCGCTTTGAGTCACTAGAGAAAAAGCGCTATATAAATATAATTCACTTCACTTTGATTAGGGGGTACTTGAATTGAAAAACAAATGTTCACAGGGGGTACATCACTGAAAAAAGGTTGGGAACCACTGATCAATAGCAACATTGAGTCAGTTGTCAAACATTGGTGGCTATGAACAGCAGGGGGCACTAGCATAATGCACGGATTATCTGAAAAGGCATTGTGAAAGTCAGCTGAAGATATGTTTCATTTAATAAGCACACCCAGCAATGTATTATAATGCACCGATGCCAAAAAGCAGTCATTAAACAAACAACAATGCTCACTGAAATCCCATTTAAAGTACAGAATGAAGAAAGATTGCCTCATACAATATCAATATGTATTCTGGAGTGCATTTGATTCATAAAAAGGATTAAATGTGGCTTGAAAATCATTATCCATCAATGGAAATCAAAGCGGGCATGTGCAGTGACGCCACAATAAAAAAAAAAATACGCACACTAAAGTATTTGTGGAACAACTTAGCAGTGAGAATCGATGTTAATATTCAAACCCACCGGGGAGAATTGCATGTGTCTAATTTTTCTCCGCGCGGAGAATTTCACTCCAAATGCCGGTTGTGGAAGGTGCCAGCATTTATTTTCACCATAGCAGCACAGTTGGAAGTAGATGTTGTGTTGGCTGCGCCTTTTCATTTACTCGTGAAATGTACAAAAAAACGCAACAAATGCTCGACATCAAGTTAAATCCATGGAAGGGCAAACCCCGTTTTTTTTTGGTGAAGGCGACATTAATGCAGTAAATGCAAGAAATGTATCAAACACGGCTGGTTTGTGTGTGCGTTTTTGCGTTTTTTTTTTTTTTTTTAAAGAAAACCGGCACGGTGGATGGAGGCCTTTGTGTCGCACGCGGCTCAGCGTAGCACTTATGGCTATTGTTGAGATCAGCCCTGAATGGAGCCATTAATGTGCCAATAATATGCACGTCTGTTAGCAAACCCCACATTTAAAAAGAAAAAAAAAAAAAACACAACAATTCACATCCCTGCATTCTTCGCTTGAGCCACGGATGTTGCTATAGTAACACAAGTATGTCTTATCAAGAACGGCCCTTGTGTTTTGCTGCAACTTATTTCAGCCCTGTTCAGTGTAGGTGAGGCCATACACGCTGTTGCATTCATTTCCATGTTAATGACTCTCAAAGCCACCGCGTGCTGCCTTAAACTTTGACCCCGCTTTTACACCACTATCAGCTGATGTTAAATTAGAAGACAGTGGAGGCTTTCTATTGCACTATAAATAGCACGGTATAGCCTGCGGACAACCGGCCTTTTTTTTTTTGGGCCCGATTCTTTTCTCACAGTTAAACTTCAGGGGGTAAAAAGGATATATTGCGATATATTTGTCACACTTGGACTATGGGATAGTTTGTTTTCTCCGATGCAAAGGGAAATTGGCACGAGCGAGATGTGAATGTGAGTACTGTTTTGATTTATTTCTACACAAACAAACTACAAAAAAGGCAAACAAATGGCGAGCACAATGGCGGAGAACAAACTTGACTGATGAAAAACAAATGACTAGCATAAGGGCTACAAACTACAAACATGAAACAAAAACACTTGCACTGTGCCATGAAAAACAAAACTTACGTAGCGTGGACAAAATGAACAGCATGATCTTGGCATGAAGGGGTTGAGGAATACGGAATGTGAAGTTGCCAGACTGACTACCAGGTAACTGTGGTTTAAAGGCCTACTGAAATGAGATTTTCTTATTCAAACGGGGATAGCAGGTCCATTCTATGTGTCATACTTGGTTATTTTGCGATATTGCCATATTTTTGCTGAAAGGATTTAGTAGAGAACATCGACAATAAAGTTCGCAACTTTCGGTGCTAAGAGAAAAGCCCTGCGTCTACCGGAAGTCGCAGACGATGACGTCACATGTTGATGGCTCCTCACATATTCACATTGATTTTAATGGGAGCCTCCAACAAAAACAGCTATTCGGACCGAGAATCAGCAACACAGATCTCCAAAATACTGTGTAATTATGCGGTTAAACCAGACGACTTTTAGCTGTGTGTGTGCGCAGCGCTCATGTTCCTAACAGCCCGTGACGTCAAGGAAGAAGCAGCGGTCCGCTCCAAACTGTTCCCACAAGGTTGGGAGCATGTTTTGGTATCTTGGAGCATTCAAAGTTCCTTTCACTGATACCAAGGGGCCAAGCCCAACTCCTGAAAAACAACCCCGCACCATATTAACTGCTGCACCAAATTTCAGACTCGGCACAATGCAGTCCGAAATGTGGCGTTCTCCTGGCAACTTTCAAACCCAGACTCGTCCATCAGATTGCCAGATGGAAAAGCGAGATTCATCAGTCCAGAGAAGACGTCTCTACTGCTCTAGAGTCCACTGGCGACGTTCTTTACACCACTGCATCCAACGCTTTGCATTGGACTTGGTGATGTATGGCTTAGATGCAGCTGCTCGGCCATGGAAACCCATTCCATGAAGTTCTCCGCGTTCTGTATGTGGGCTAATTGGAAAGTCACATGAAGTTTGGAAGTCTGCAGCAACTGACTGTGCAGAAAGTTGGCGACCTCTTTTAACTATGTGCTTGAGCATCCGCTGACCCCTCTCTGTCAGCTGAGTTGCTGTTGTTCCCTTACTCTTCCATTTTCTTGTAATAAAGGCTACAGTTGACTTTGGAATATTTAGGAGCGAGGAAATTTCACGACTGGATTTGTCGCACATGTGGCATCCTATGACAGTTCCACGCTGGAAATCACTGAAATCCTAAGAGCGGCCCATTCTTTCATAAATGTTTGTAGAAAACAGTCTCCATGCCTAAGTGCTTGATCTTTTTCCATCTGTGGGCCAAGTGATTAGGACACCTGATTCTGATCATTTGGATGAGTGGCCAAATACTTTTGGCGATTTAGTGTATGTCTGCTCTTGAACAGGAGTGCTAAAAAGTTAAAGGCCTACTGAAACCCACTACTACCGACCACGCAGTCTGATAGTTTATATATCAATGATGAAATATTAACATTGCAACATATGCCAATACGGCCTTTTTAGTTTACTAAATTACAATTTAAAATTTCCCGCGGAGTTTCTTGTTGAAAACGTCGCGGAATGATGATGCGTGTGCGTGACATCTCGGGTTGGGGGGGACATATTAGGCTAAAAGTTGTCTCTTTTCATCGCGCAATTACACAGTATTCTGAACATCTGTGTTGCTGAATCTTTAGCGGTTTGTTCAATTAATAATGGAGAAGTCAAAGTAGAAAGATGGAGGTGGGAAGCTTTAGCCTTTAGCCACACAAACACACGGTGTTTCCTTGTTTAAAATTCCCCGAGGTGAAGCTTTACTATGGATCAGAGTGGTCAAGCGAACATGGTTCCCGACCACTTGTCAACCGGCAGTTTTCGGTGAGAAAATTGTGGTAAAAAGTCGCCTCTTACCGGAGATCTGCGGAGCTTGCACCGTCCCTCAGACACTGGCGTCAACACACCCGTCCGACTATCAGGTACTATTTAACTCCCTAAAACACTAGCAACACAATAGAAAGATAAGGGATTTCACGGAATTATCCTAGTAAATGTGTCTAAAAACATCTGAATCGCTCCCAATGCAATCGCCTTTTTTTTTCTTTTTTTTTTTCTAGTCCTTCGCTATCCATATCCTCAGCCACGATCCTTTCATCCTCGCTCAAATTAATGGCGAAATTGTCGCTTTCTCGGTCCGAACAGCTCTTGCTGCTGGAGGCTCCCATTATAAACAATGTGAGGATGTGAGGAGCCCTCACACCGGTGACGTCATCGTCTGCGACTTCCGGTAAAAGCAGGGCTTTTTTATTAGCGACCAAAAGTTGCAAACTTTATCGTCGATGTTATCTACTAAATTCTTTCAGCAAAAACATGCCAATATCGCGAAATGATCAAGTATGACACATAGAATGGACCTGTTATCCCCGTTTAAATAAGAAAATCTGATTTCAGTAGGCCTTTAACATAATTCCCTTGTACTTTTTAAGTGCAATGACAAGAAAGTGATTTCCTCAGGATCGGTTCTTTATAGGTGTGATAGAAAAAATACTGTTATCACATGAAGCGATGAGTCCATAAATCTTCCCCCGTCCAGTGGCAGGAAGCAGCACGTCGTCCTCTCATCATATCAATCTCTCCCTCCTTTACAAGCCGCCACCATCAGTGGTGCCAAGAGAGACACAAACAGAGAGAGCGGATGGATGAGTAGGAGGAAGGAGGAACGCAGAGCGAGGGAAGGATTGCCGTCTCTCCATTTACCCGTGGGGCGACAGGAGGAAGAGCCCCAGCTGGGATGGGGTTAATATTTCCCCAGCCTGAAAACCTGCAAGCGGTTGGTCACCAGTGGCAAGACCCCGGTTAATGTTTACACGCAGCATCCTGCCACTTGTAGACCGCCACAAAGGAAGTCCGAGGCTCGGTCTCCGTCGCTGTTGTCTATTAGTCCCCCAGAAGATGGCAGGTACCCGCCAGATTAATAGTTAATGGATATGTTTGAGCGTCGAGCATCAATCCACAGGGGCGACAGGAGGCGAGAATGCAGGAATACACAGACACCGGGAGGCCAGCGCTGATGCTGTAAACTTATCTTGTTAAAGGGGAACATTATCACCATTTCAGAAGGGTTAAAACCAATAAAAATCAGTTCCCAGTGGCTTATTATATTTTTCGAAGTTTTTTTCAAAATTTTACCCATCACGCAATATCCCGAAAAATTGCTTCAAAGTGCCTGATTTTCACCATAGCTATATCCACCCGTCCATTTTCCTGTGACGTCACTGCGTGACGCCAGTACAAACAAACATGGCGGATAGAACAGAAAGATATAGCGACATTAGCTCGGATTCAGACTTAAGCGATTCAACAGATTACGCATGTATTGAAACGGATGGTTGGAGTGTGGAGGCAGATAGCGTAAACGAAATTGAAGAAGAAACTGAAGCTATTGAGCCAAATCACGACAGACAGCGTCAGCGAGGTCGAATTCGGCGATCGCCTTCTAACCAACTATTGCATCTTTTGACCACTGGTGCAACTTGAATCCGTCGATTGGTATGTGTTTGTTTGGCATTAAATGTGGGTGGAGGGAAAGGCTGGATGCAAATATAGCTTAAAATGAGGCATAATGATGCAACATGTACATACAGCAAGCCTAAATAGCATGTTAGCATCGATAAGCTTGCAGTCATGCCGTGACCAAATATGTCTGATTAGCACATAAGTCAATAACATCAACAAAACTCACCTTTGTGATTTCGTTGACTTTATTGTTGGTAATGCATCTGCTTTGAGTGTCGCAGGATATCCACACATCTCTGTCGTAGCATCGCTATCGTCGGTAGCGATGCTATGACAGAACAGAACAAACGAGGGACTTTTGCATCTTTTGACAACTGGTGCAACTTGAATCCGTCGATTGGTATGTGTTTGTTTAGCAGTAAATGTGGGTGGAGGAAAAGGCTGGATGCAAATATAGCTACAAATGATGCATAATGATGAAATATGTATATACAGCTAGCCTAAATAGCATGTTAGCATCGATTAGCTTGAAGTCATGCCGTGACCAAATATGTCTGATTAGCACATAAGTCAATAACATCAACAAAACTCACCTTTGTGATTTTGTTGACTTTATCGTTGGGAATGCATCTGCTTTGAGTGTCGCAGGATATCCACACATTCTTGCAATCTCTGTGCCATCTCTGTCGTAGCATAGCTGTCGTCGGTAAAAAGTGCAGAACAATCGAGGGACTTTTGCATCTTTTGACCACTGGTGCAACTTGAATATGTCGATTGGTATGTGTTTGTTTGGCATTAAATGTGGGTGGAGGGAAAGGCTGGATGAAAATATAGCTACAAATGAGGCATAATGATGCAATATGTACATACAGCTAGCCTAAATAGCATGTTAGCATCAATTAGCATGCCGTGACCATTAATATGTCTGATTAGCACACTCCACGTAAGTTAACTTGAATCCGTCTCTGTTCGTGTTGTTACACCCTCCGACAACACACTGACGAGGTACAATGTCTCCAAGGTACGGAAAATAGTCGAAAAAACTGAAAATAACAGAGCTGATTTGACTTGGTGTGTGTAATGTGTTTGAGAAAATGGCAGATTGCTTCCTGTTGTGACGTCACGGGTGAACGGTCATTGCTCCGATAGTGAACAAATAATAGGCGTTTCAATCACCAAATTCATCCTTTTAGAGTTCGGAAATCGGTTAAAAAAACATATGGTCTTTTTTCTGCAACATCAAGGTATATATTGACGCTTACATAGGTCTGGTGATAATGTTCCCCTTTAACAGGAAGCGGACCCTGAGCTGCCACAGCTTTGACAGACAGGAACCCCTCGGCAGAAACCCAAATGTTCCCAATCAAGCAAGTGTTTGTTCTGAAATGCATATGTTCTTATTAAGGTGCAAGCAAAAAAAATATATGTTTGCATGCATCACCAAAGCCTCACCAAATCGGGGGTCTTTAACGTTTTATAAGGCAGACGACTCCCAAACCGATGAAGCGACGACGTGGGGACCCCTACTATTTAAATGAACCTGGTCTTCTAATCTAGAGCTTTTTTGTTACGCCCCACCTCTGTGGAAGAAAATATTTTGCGCCCTCCACTCTCCACCCGGACTATAAAAAGTATTGTCCAAAAATTGTTACGAGTCAGGGGTCCCCAAACTTTTTGATCCGGGGGCCGCACTGGGTTAAAAAAAATGTGGCTATATATATATAAATATATATATATATATATATATATATATATATATATATATATATGTGAGGACTGGTGGGCATGGTAATGCCGGGTTTGTCCCTCCGTGGATGCGATGACGTGAACACAACAAAAGGTAGGATCTTAAAATATTTATTTAACAAAAAGAGAGCTCTGAACAGAAATGCTGGAGCTAATAAAAAGGCAAACCAAAAACGCTAGTATGAAAACTAAGAAATACAAACAGAAAACTAAACTTGGCATGAAAGCACAAACGAGAAAACAAATCATCAGTATGAAAACTGGAATAATCAAGTGGCATAGCGTGAGAGCTAGCGAGAATAAAAGTAGAAAAAGTAGCAGTCGTCACTTGTTGCATGAGAGCAATTTATGAACCCAGGAAGAAAAGAACAAAGAGGCTGTCTTAAATAGGAGGGTGATTAGACAAAACAGGTGTGTGTGGACCGGGATTGGCAGGTGGACTGATGAGTTACCATGGTGACAGGCTAAACAGGAAATAAACAGTCACTTGACGGAGAGTGATACCAGAAAGGAAAAATAACTAATATGTGTAGATACGAGCAGCGGATCGCAACAATATATGTGTGTGTATATATATATATATATATATATATATATATATATATATATATATATATATATATATATATATATATGTATATATATATATATATATATATATATATATATATATATATATATATATATATATATATATATATATATACACATATATGTACATATATATATATATATATATATATATAGGCGCAGCACGGTGGGAGAGGGGTTAGTTCGTCTGCCTCACAATACAAAGGTCCGGATTAGTCCTGGGTGTTCAATCCCGGGCTCAGGATCTTTTTGTGTGGAGTTTGCATGTCTTCCCCGTGAATGCGTGGGTTCCCTCCAGCTTCCTCCCACTTCCAAAGACATGCACCTGGGGATAGGTTGATTGGCAACACTAAAATAGCCCTAGTGTGTGAATGTGAGTGTGAATGTTGTCTATCTGTGTTGGCCCTGCGATGAGGCGGCGACTTGTCCAGGGTATACACTGCCTTCCGCCCGATTGCAGCTGGGATGGGCACCGGCGCCCCCCGCGACCCCAAAGGGAATAAGCGGTAGGAAATGGATGGATGGATGGATGGATAGTTTTAGTTTTGGGACAAGTACACCTCTGCATAACATTGTATCCTTAATAACATTAAATAAAACAAAACAACTAGGAAATATAAATCAAATTACAACAAAGAATGACTTTGACATTGTTTTTTTTATTCTGTAACACAACATATTTAAAGTGCATCAATTTGCCTGAAATTTTTTTTAAATTAATCAAATCCTTATTCAAACTATAACAATTGTTCTGTCCGGCCTGAACCGTTTGAAAGTGAAACATGTTTTTAAATCAGGAAACAATATAAAACATTTTAACCTACAAAACATAAATTACCTAGACAATTTGTACTGTTTATTTTTTTTATATATCAAAATAAGGAAGTCAGGATTAATGGCTAAAATAGCACGTTTTTGTGGTGCACAGCTTTTCAATGCATTTTGAAGCATGATACTGATAAAGCAGAATTGGCCTAAAACAATTCTTTTGAAAAATTATTTCTTAGAAAAAAATGTTGAAAAGATGATTGAAAATTCAGAAAATATAGGAATTGCTATCTAGATATGAATCTTTTTTTTTTTAGCATCCCTTGTTACGTTCGGGTCGCATTCCTGCGATGGCGGTGTTCGTACGATGCGGAGAAGGACAGGAAGCTCCAAGAGCAGTGTGCAGGTAAGATTGCTTAATTCCATATGATGAGCAAAAACCTAGTTTACCCGTGCAGAGGTGTAGAAACGTGACGCACAGAGCGTACATTGATCCAGCATATTTAAGGCTGGGAGAAACCAAAATCTAAAGCGGAGTCTTTAGCGGCAGAAACAGGTGGGGACGCGAATCACTAAACAAAAAACAGGTGTGATCATTTAATTCCCATGGCAACCAAAAGTAAACGAAAGGAAGGAGGGTAGAGAACGGAAACATAAACATAAACATGTAGGAAAAAAGCTACGAAATATAAATCAAGACAGGTCATGACACCCCTAGAGCTTGTTTTGTGGTGCAAAAGTCCACTTGCACTCTTGGTGCTCATAAATAATCTTATAATTCTTAAATAATCTGAATAGTGATTCCAACTCAATTCAATTCTAAATCAACTAATTTAAAACATTGATTTAAAAAACACCCGATCTTTTTAAAAAGATATCCGGCTCACCGCACTTGTTCGCTGCAATATAACTACGAATGTCAGCAGCCAAGAGGAGTTTTAGCAACCCGTCACCGACTTTAAAAAGATTTTATTTTTTATACCAAATTATATTGTGGAAGTCGTTCCCTACCCGTTCCACGGTTACCACGTCACAAGAGCCAGGTGTGCCGTTTCAGCAGATATTTAATGGTCATATATTCAAACAACAATAATTTCAGACGTTTTTCTCTCCGGTCTCTTCCACCACCTCTCCTCCGCTTGCTGCTCACTGTTAAAGACAACAGATGACTAGATCAGCACGTACCACCTGTGAAATCTAATCACCTGCAAGCTGTGTCTCCGCTGTCAACACGATTGACAGAGGTGGTGACCTTTGCTCCTGCAGGCGTGCTGATCACACTCTCCCCTTACAAATATATTGAAAAAAATCAAATGGACCTACAGTCAAATAATCACCCCAATAATCGGGATCGAATTGTGAGTTGTTGTAAAATTCTCATCCCGGGTATTCACCTGTTTTTTCTGACCCTATTCCTAGAATCTTATTCCTAAAATATACATAAATCAACTCCCAAGTACTTCACACTCAAATATATGGGGAAAATTGCCATTATAACGTTATCAGTGACAGAGCAGGAAGGGACTAGGAATATGTCTGCTGTAAAATCTCATAAGAAGCGCCCTGTCACACACTACATTAATTGACGTTTTACATGCGCGTATTCACACAAAACGGGGCCCGGGACATATAGAATACAATATATATTATGAATAAACAAATTATTAATAAATCTCCCTATTTGGTTTACTTGGTCTATCTCAACGCCAGGTCACAGTCATCATGTCTACTCTACTGTACTTTTTTCTACTTTCTTAAAATAGTATTGTAAAAGGTCTCTTTGCCGTGAGGGTTCTCCTGAGCCCGAAAGATCCTCCGTGAGCCCGGTGGACAGTTTTAATAAAATCTTTTGTATTACAACAGTCTGGAATTGCTTTTCAGCAGTCTCTTTTAGGCGTCTCCCAACTCCAACTCTCGTGTCTTGTCCCGGATGCTGCTAATAAAGGCGACATTAAATAACAAGGCCCACCTGGGCCATCTACTCACCTGTCATTGGCTTTGAGGCCGGTCCTTGCACACCCTGTTCCGGGACAGGCCCGCAGGCCACGCCCCCCCTCCACAATTATCTTATCCGATTTTGTAACAGCTGAGAGTCAGTGACCACTCTAGTTTTCATGAACATTAACACTATTTAATTGTATTGGGAGTTAATTTACTATTGGTAGCCGCTGACCTTTTCAACGCTTTATATGTTATATGGGCTTTAGTGGAGACATAATTAAGTCTCGAAAGTTACCCCAAAAATTATTTTTCTGTTGTCTAAAAATGGACTAACAGTGTGAGCGAACAAAACCACCAAACAAACTTTTCCCAGGCCCCAGCAGTGCCTCTTGTTGAAAACTTTCAAACATTTTTTTTTGGAATTCACAAGTACACCTACATGTTTTTCTGTTTTGAATGCATTCTAAATCGAAAAGTCAACTCTAGCAAAAATCAACTAATGATAGAGTGGATGAGATTCTGCCCATAAAGCGCTCTAAAAAAAGAATTCAAAAACCTCCATCAAGGTTTTAAATCTACTGTATATATGCTGTGAGCATCAGGCACATTCATAACAACTTTAAATATTTTCGTAATTTTTTTCATTTTAAGGATATGGCGGTCTAATTTCACAGACGCATTACAGCATTCGCTTTTCCCTTCAACAACATCTACTACTAATCACATCAGACTTCATGAGAGGGAACAACCACTACTTTAGGACAAATGATGATCCAGAACCTTACATTTTTGAGCCTGAATATAGGGAAGATGAACTACAAGTTTTAGAAACTTAGTGATAAGCAGATCCAGCAACCAGCAGTATTTCTAAGTGCCAAACAAGAATGTGACAGTCTTATGCCGTCGTTGTGTGGGTTGAATGGACCACCCAGGGAGGACATGCTTTCGAGCAGGTTTGACTATTTTATTTTTTCAAATAAAGCTTGTCTTTAGTGTAGGTCGGATCGCTTTGCAGCTGCTCCTTTCCACTGGTCCCTCACGGTCCGCTCTTTCAGCCGCCGTCGTCCTCGTCCTCGTCCTCGTCTGTGGCTCGCTCTCTGTCGCTCTTTGATCGCTCTTCATCTGCACCTGCAGGCTCTCCAACTCCTTCCGCGACCTCTCCTCCTTCTCCCCTTTTATACAGCAGGAGGAGATGAACTAATTGTGTGCCGGTGTGTGTGCCACGCACCTGATTTAGATTGTGGTGGCGTCGCTCCGCCTCATCCTCCGCCTCCTTTCCGCCATTTTGGGCAGGGCTGTCGCCTGCCCGGCCCCACCGTCGGCCCGTTCGCTCCGCCTCTCCACAAAGAAATACAAACTACGAACATTAAACAATCACTTACTGTACAATGTCTGTTCTCATTGGGATGCCGACTGATGAGATGTTCGTATATCAAAGTTTAGATAAAGAATTAATCATAATCCAGATTTGAAAAAATGAATAAAGGTAGCAACAAACAAGCGTCTTTTCGAGTCTTTCTTGCCATCTCTGGGTATAAGTTGAATGTCAAAGTTGACCAATTTCTCAGTTTATAGCTACAAACTTGTACTATCCAGGTAAAAGGGATGATTGATCACTTTCACCAGCTCAGAGGTAATGCAGCAGCTCACTGGCGCAATATGTCATAGTTAGCTCTCCGTGATCACGGCTCCGCTAAAAGTAGTTCCTCTGCGTTAGAGCTTGTGATAACAATATTGCTAATACTCGGTTATTATTCAGGAAACGAGATGTAAATGGAGTACTGTTGGCGGTTTTTGATGCTGTCGTTGTGGCTTGTGCAGCCCTTTGAGACACTCGTGATTTAGGGTTATTTGATTGATTGATGTTTTTAGAGGGCTTTATGGCCCCAATAGTGTACTCCAATGGGCTTCATTGTTAGCCACCTCGTTCTTTCTGTACATTACGTATTAGAATGCATAAAAAAATAAAATATATGTGTTCCTGTCTTGCGTAAGGATTGTGAATAATAGGTAAAATTCCACATTTTGTGCCAAATTTTTGTGACCAATTTTTAGGATTTAAATCCACCTCCCGTTGACACAGAAAACACATTCAGTATTATTTCCTACGGCGCCAGCTTGAGACGCAACACAAGAGAATTAAGGCAGTTTAGAGAAAGTGTTTTCATTTTGTAAATGTGAGTCATGCATATGAAAGCCACATTTAAGGAGCCAAGAATGAGGAGTGGGCGAAGAGGGAGGGGGAGTCTCTTAAGGCTTCCAACACCCTACAGGTTTGAGATCAGAGACAGACCCGGGCTTTTAGACCTGGGAAACACTCTCGGTGCTCCACGTCCTCGACTCACCCCAGCGTGGCTCTCATAGACCCCGTCGTCACTCTGCGTGTCCCCCACTGTGAAAGTGACAGGGCATCACCAGCTAAAAGTCACTGGGGGGATAGGGGGGGTTGAAAGCCAGCATTAAATGCACCGCCGGGGTGGGACACCAAGAGGAAGGAAGGAATTACTACGCTGCTAACTGGAGGAGTCGCAGATCCTGCAGAACATTGGAGAAAACGATGGATAAATGTAGCATTGTCTTAGATACACTATATCGCCAAAAGTATTTGGCCACCCATCCAAATGATCAGAATCAGGTGTCCTAATCACCTGGTGTATAAAATCAAGCACTTCAAGTTGACCTCTACCGTTGGATCCACGTTGTTGGCTGGGAAATGACCAAATTTCAACGGTCAAATCAACATCACAGCCTGACATTGAATCATACTTGCCAAACTGCCCAGATTTTCCGGGAGACTCCCGAAATTCAGCACCTCTCCCGAAAACCTCGCGGGACAAATTTTCTCCCGAAAATCTCCCGAAATTCATGCGGAGCTGGAGGCCACGCCCCCTCCAGCTCCATGCGGACCTGACTGAGAACAGCCTGTTTTCAAGTCCGCTTTCCCACAATATAAACAGCGTGTCTGCCCAATGACGTTATAACTGAAGAATGATCGAGGGCGAGTTCTTGGTTTCTTATGTGGGTTTATTGTTTGGCAGTTTCATTAACGTCCTCCCAGCGAGGTAACAACACACAACAACAGCAGTCACGTTTTTGTCTACCGTAAAGCAGTTCGTCTGCCGTAAACAGCAATGTTGTGACACTGTTAAACAGGACAATACTACCATCTACTCTACATGCACCACAACACCTCCAGGCAACTTCAACCCTTTACTAATACCCTCCTCCATTCACATCCCATCTCCCCGGATTGTAAATAACCTAATGTAAATAATCAAATGTATTTCTAATGTATATGCTTGTTCTTATGCTATCTGAACTCACTATGTTCTCTGCTGGCTGTACATATCCTACTAAGTAAGACCTACACTGTTTCAATCTGTTGATGCAATTGTTGATGACTGATATCAACCAAAGCTCCTCATCCCACCCCCAAGATTGTAAATAATATCCATACATCCATCCATTTCCTACCGCTTATTCCCTTTCGGGGTCGCGGGGGGCGCTGGCGCCTATCTCAGCTAAAATCGGGCGGAAGGCGGGGTACACCCTGGACAAGTCGCCACCTCATGGCAGGGCCAACACAGATAGACAGACAACATTCACACTCACATTCACACACTAGGGCCAATTTAGTGTTGCCAATCAACCTATCCCCAGGTGCATGTCTTTGGAGGTGGGAAGAAGCCGGAGTACCCGGAGGGAACCCACGCATTCACGGGGAGAACATGCAAACTCCACACAGAAAGATCCCGAGCCTGGATTTGAACCCAGGACTGCAGGACCTTCGTATTGTGAGGCAGACGCACTAACCCCTCTGCCACCGTGAAGCCCGGACCTAATTCAACAAGTTCTTAATGTTGCTTCAATGTCTCGTGCCTGCTGGGTACGTTAATAGGGCTGTGAATCTTTGGGCACCCCACTATTCGATTTGATTCGATTCAATTCGATTCGATTCTTGGGGAGTAACAACTTGATTCAAAACGGTTCTTGATTCATAATTCAGACTTTTTCAACAACATTGGGTGCCAGTGCTATGATTAACTACATTCCTCCATTAAATAGACAAACAGTAATGGGTTGTACTTGTATAGCGCTTTTCTACCTTCTAGGTACTCAAAGCGCTTTGACACTACTTCCACATTTACCCATTCACACACTGATGGAGGGAGCTGCCATGCAAGGCCAACCAGCACCCATCAGGAGCAAGGGTGAAGTGTCTTGCTCAGGACACAACGGACGTGACAAGGTTGGTACTAGGTGGGATCTGAACCAGTGATCCCCGGGTTGCGCACGGCCACTCTACCACTGCGCCACGCCGTCCCAGTATTACTTACTTATCTGTACAGCAAATCTGGGCATCTGCTTTTAACAATAAGATTTGCTTAGCTGGAAAGGACAGATTTAAAAAAGAAAAAAAATTTTTTTTAAAGATTTCTTTAATTGAATAATAATTGTTACAAAAAATAATCGTGATTAATTTGAAAATCTATTTTTTTGAACCCCCTATCAGTTACCAACACGTTACTGTTAGAAGAACTGTTATGTAATGACAGGGGGAAGGAGACGGCATGACAAGAGCAGATCAAGCTCAACAGATTTATTGAATTTTTGATGAATACATGTGGTGTGTATGCTACTATGTGTATGAATGGAAAACTATGTGTGGGAATTAACCGTATGTAAATACTGTAAGGTTTGTTGGAGTGCGTGTTGGATGTGCAGTGTCTAAGTCCAAAGGGGAGAGGCCAAGAAGTTTGAGGTCCGAGCGGGGTCATAGGCAGGAGAGAGGAGTCCGGAAGTCCAATGCAGGGGTCAGGGATCGGGGAGAGCAGACAAGGTCTAGGGGGAAAAGGCATCAGCTGAGGCGCTCAGCGGAAGCTGAGACACGAGTGACTGTGGGGGAAAACAAGCGACAACAAGAGAATTAGGAAAAGCACGAGGGACAAGCAAACAAGCAAGATCAGGAGGGAATTCCGAGACGCGAAGCTTACTAAATACAGAGCCACGGTCCGACTTCAATTTCAGGTGTGTTGATTGCAGATTGCCTCCAGCTGCTGCAGAGTGTGGGTGCAGTCTGCGCGGTGCTCACAGCAGAGCTTCTAGGTGCTCCCGCAGATGAGGGAAAAGCGGACTGCGCATGCGCCGTAACAAGAACCGCGGCACCATTGGTTCTATTTACAGTAATACACTGTAAAGCAACAACCATATATTTTACGGTAAAGAAAAAACAACTGGCTGCTCAGTTGGCAGAATGTTACCGGAAAAACTAGAATGGTATTTGTGGAGAGGCGGAGCCAACGGGCCGACGGCGGGTCGGGACACCCTTTGGCCCGGCTCAAGATGGCGGCCAGGAGGCGGAGAATGCAGCGGAACAGAGAGTCGGCGCGTGCCTGGAGCGACACTGCAACAATCAAAATCAGGTGCATGACAAACACACCGACTCACAATCTGGCTATCTCCTCTGTGTATAAAATGGGAGAAGGAGGAAAGAGGAGGAGGAAGAGGCAGAGTGTTCGCAGGATTGCAGCACGGTAGAAGCAACCAAAACCAGAACGATCAGAGGATGAGCCCCAGAGGAAGACAACGCCACCGGCAGCTGCAGAGCCAACCGAGACGAGCAGCGGAGGAGGCGGAGCTGAAAAGCGACCCGATCGACGCCGACACTTTGCTATTTGAAAAAAATCAAAGAGTCAAACCTGCTCGACGCGATGTCCTTCCTAAATGGTCCATGCAACCCACACGGTGACGGCAGGAGTCTTTCACAGTATTGTTTTTAGATTTTCAGTAATGCACTATAAAAAACGACAACAACCATAAATTGCACGGCAGACCAGCATTTGGCGATGTCACTTTGTAAAGATAAACCACACTGTGTTGCATGCCTTAACTTCTTTCCCTTCCATATCAGAACATCTCATGACATTGAAGTTGACGGTGAACATTGACTTTGGACAAAAAAATATTTATTTTTGTATTTTTAAATCATCACCGCGTTTGGCTGGCACCAGTCTTGGGTGTAATGTGCCTTGCTTCTCGCCCAAAATCAACTGGACTTGGTTCCAGCTTACCCGTGACCCTAGTAGATGCATTGATGTATAGATATGTGGATTAAGAGATAAATAGATGGGTGGACAGATACTGTATATGGATAGAGTGACAGATGGATAGAATGATGGATGGGTGTATTTATCCATATATATATGGATAGATTGACAGGTGGATATATAATGGATGGATAGATGAATAAATAGATGGATAGATAGATGGATGGATCGATGGAACACAGACTTAGAGTGGGGCAAAAAAGTATTTAGTCAGCCACTGATTGTGCAAGTTCTCCCACTTAAAATGATGACAGAGGTCTGTAATTTTCATCTTAGGTACACTTCAACTGTGAGAGTCAGAATGTGAAAAAAAAAATCCAGGAATTCACATTGTAGCAATTTTAAAGAATTTATCCGTAAATTAGGGTGGAAAATAAGTATTTAGTCAACCATTCAAAGCTCTCACTGATGGAAGGAGGTTTTGGCTCAAAATCTCACGATACATGGCCCCATTCATTCTTTCCTTAACACGGATCAATCATCCTGTCTTCTTAGCAGAAAAACAGCCCCAAAGCATGACGTTTCCACCCCCATGCTTCACATTAGGTATGGTGTTCTTGGGATGCAACTCACTATTCTTCTTCCTCCAAACACGACGAGTTGAGTTTATACCAAAATGGATACATGGATGATACAGCAGAGGATTGGGAGGATGTCATGTGGTCAGATGAAACCAAAATAGAACTTTTTGGTATAAAGTATACAATTTAAGTGGGAGAACTTGCACAATCGGTGGCTGACTAAATACTTTTTTGCCCCACTGTACGTGTTCTGCATTTTTATACGGCACACCTTATCAGATCTTTTAAAAAGTCTAAAATATTTATCATCAATGTCACGCAGGAGGAAGTTTGGAAAGAAAATGTTGAGCTGACTTGACGGTACGTCTTTGTAATCAACCAATCAATTTCCTTTATTTAACAAGGCAAAGACTCATCGAGATTAAAATCTCTTTTTCAAGAGCGACCCGACCAAGAGGGCGGCACAAACAAAGTTACATATCAAGATACAGGTGATGGGATTCATGCTGGGCATTGCTTTCTGACACACCTCCTTCAGTGCCTTTTGAACAGGTGTGATGTGACACCTCACTGAACACCTCTGTGGGCATAAACGGGTCATCAGCTGGGGACCACCATTCATCAACGTTTCGCTCCTTTAACCCCAGTGCGTCTCATAATAATAATAATAATAATAGATTTTATTTGTAAAAAGCACTTTACGTTGAGCAAACAACCTCAAAGTGCCACAGTGTAAAAAATAGTAATAATAAAAATAAATAAAATATTAAACTAGAAACAGCCCAAAAGCTACAACCAGCATGCATGTCTATAGAAAGGCTTTTTTAAAAAAGATGGGTTTTTAAGCCTTTTTTAAAAGCATCCACAGTCTGAGGTGCCCTCAGGTGGTCAGGGAGAGCGTTCCACAGACTGGGAGCAGCGGAGCAGAAAGCTTTGTCCGTGGAGGTTGGAGGAGGTTAGCCTGTATGGATCGGAGGTGTCGTGTGGAGGATTTGGGGGTGAGCAGTTCCTTGAGGTAGAGGGGGGCATTTCCATGGAGGCACTAGTGAGTTAGTAGGGAGATTTTGAATTCAATCCTGAGTGGAACAGGAAGCCAGTGAAGGGATTTGAGAGTTGGTGTGATGTGGTCATGTTTCCGCACTCTCATCATGTGGCGGAGCGATACCCCTGCTGATGCCCTAGGTGTTTTCCCCCCAACTCTTTTGCGTCCTCCTTAGCCAGAGCCAGAAGCTGCCTTTGTCCGCCTCCTCGGCCAGCTCTTTCATGGCTTTCCGATGCCCCGCTCCTGTCCATCTAATGTCTGGGATTACGCGGGCAGTTGAGGAACCCACAAAGCCCCTACACCCCACTTCCACAGGGCAGAGGACAGCTTTCCGGCCACCCTCCCTGCACTCTGCTGCCAGGTCAGAGTACTTGGCTTGCTTCCGCTCATAAGCAGCCTCCAACCCCCACTACCATGGGACAGCGAGCTCGACTAGAAGAACCGTCTTGCAAGCCTCTGACCAGAAGACCAGGTCTGGCCGTAGCGATGTTTCGACGATCTCTCTGGGGAACTGGAGCTGTTTCCTCAGGTCGACCCTCATGCTTCATTCATTTCCTGGTGAGAGGAACCTCGCTGTAGCTCTCTGGCCTAGGGGGTTGGCACCCTCTCCAGCCTTTGCGAATTGGATGGGATGTAATAATTACAACAAGACAATAACACAAAACAACAGCAGTCATACCAAAAAAATATTTTAAACGATTAAATAGTAATTAAATTTAAAAACAAGTAAATTGCCCAAGAGAACTTGTCTCTCAATCCTTTATTGACTTAAACGCCCACAAAGTGATCACTACTGGTAGCCTCGGATCTTTCTGGATGTCAATCCATGACCAGGGAGCAGCATAACTGAATGCTTTTTTTTTCCAAGTTCTGTGTTGGCTCTAAGAAACCAACATATGGAGGACATCCTGTGAGCATAGGCTGTAATGACTGGAGTTTCTACACACAAAGGAACACAGATAGGCGGGGGACAAGTCCAAGAAGAC